>NW_015514117.1:4371-6296 GCF_001515645.1 Sinocyclocheilus grahami | reverse complement strand
TGTTATGTCATGACTGCTTTAATAATATTTAGCTGTGAACTAAAACAATAACTACATCATCAGTGTATCTACAGTTGCAATCAAAAATATTCACCCCCCTTGACCTGCAATGCATTCTGTTGCAGTGAACAATATTTTATGAAAACAATTCACCCCAGGTATCAATAAACTATTATAGAAAGTTTATTAATACACATTTCATTGATTCTGAGAATGTAAAGGTTATGAAAAAAAAGTATTTTCTCTAAACATTAATTTACAAAATTATTCAACCCCCAAAAGTCAAATTTGGTCTTTTATTCTTTATAATCTCCAATAAATGTTGCCAGATTCTCCAATAAATCTTAGCCCCAAAAGCTTCCCGATCATTGAAAATCTTTGGTTTTCATGTTGCCACTTTCTTTAAATTACACCAAATATTTTTATTCAGATTTAAAACTGAAGACTGAACAGGCCACTCAAGAACATTCTATATGACCAATACTTGAACAAAGCTTTGGTAGATTTGGATATATATGGATTTGCATGTTTGACCATGGGAATGGTGTTCTGCTCATAAGCTTTTTTTTTTTTTGCACCACACATACCAATAATCCATAAAAAAAGTTCCAGTTTGGTCACATGATTCCAAAAACATTCTTTCAGAACTCCAAAGGTCTATTCAGATATACAGTATATATATATATATATATAGATATATTTATATCTATTTTTTTTTAGCATATTCAATTCTGCACTTTATGTTTTATTTGGTCAAGAGTGGCGTTTGGTGAGATGTCCCAACATGAAGGCCATGCTTGTCTAGTGTTCTTCTTATACTGTGCATTGAAATGATTTCATCTCTGTGGCTTTTTTGAGAGCTCTTGGCTTTACCGTATATGCTACTCAACTTTCACACATGCATGGGCTAAGTTCATGTACGTGTAACAACTCAAGTTAATTCAGTGATAGAGTTTCCAAAATCTTGATTGTGTTTTAACACAATTTTGTTCCCTACCATACAAATAAGTGACTTGAATAGAGATTGAATAATTATGACAGCTGGTTTAGTGTTTGCTGTACTGCACACACAAATGTTCATCCCATTATGGAAACCTTATTTTTGAGTGTATTTCTCTTTTATAAGTTTTCTTTCTTTTGTATTCTAGTGTATTGACAGATGAAACCACCTGCACTGTGCTAAACTCCAGTCTAACAAAGGATATCAATTGTTCATACAACTGTGGCTCAGACAGCTGGCAGAGCTCTAAGTACCCCTTGTCTACAGATCTGCGTCAGCCTGAACACCACCGGCTGTATTGGGCTGCTCTCTCACTATGAGGAGATGCTGGACGTCAATTCTGAGGTCAATCATTCCGCGAACTGAGGAAGACCATGGAAATTAATTAACGCAGTGGTTTCTCCTATAGCAATGAGATTCAATTGAGACCAAATAGAAAATTTTCAACAGTTAGGGTCAATAAACTCAATCAATTCTTTGAAGACAGTTTCCCGTTTATGCAGTCCAGTTTCTAAGGAATTTTAGCTCAAAAACTAGACATTCAGAAATGCTCGCTCTCAGTAATTTTGCATTTTAAGATGTGCAGATGTTGGATTGACTGACAGGCCTTTGGAGGGCAGGGTTGTAGAGTGATTGACATTACAAAATAAGTTAGCAAAAATGATTAAATCACAAACAGAATCCTGAAAACTCCTGCGCTTTGAGCAATCTCTTAGAAATACAATTGTCATGATTATTATGATCAAGTGGAAGCTTGAAAAAAAAAGAAAAATATATTATTAAAAAGAGTTTATTCTGCTTGTGAATGAATTAAAATTTAAATGGACCTCCAAAACGAACCTTTCCCACTATACTGTTCAAAAGTTTGGGTTTAGCAAGATTTTTTAAAGGGGTCATATGATGCTATTTTAAAGATAATTATTTT
>NW_015514117.1:0-314 GCF_001515645.1 Sinocyclocheilus grahami | reverse complement strand
TAATTTATGTAACACTATAAATCTCTTGCTACTATTACTTTTGATCAATTTAATGTGTCCTTGCTAAATAAACGTATTACCCCCCCACACACACAAAACATATTCAGAAAACTAAAATAAATAAATATAATAATAATATATATTTTTTTTAATCTACACTACCATTCACATACTTTTTGAGATTTAATAAATGATTCTCTTTAAATACAAAATTAATTAATCACTAAATATTATTAAACAAATAACTCATGCCTTTGTTTTTCCACAGTGTTTTTATGTGCCAAAATGGCAGAAGGACCTCGCCGCCCTGCGTG
>NW_015514116.1:5307-6296 GCF_001515645.1 Sinocyclocheilus grahami | reverse complement strand
GTGAGATCATCTGCAGCAGGGACACACAATACACCCACCAGCAGATTCTCTGATCATCACTATTTCTCAACACATTTACATTTTTTGACATAGATGCATGGCATTAAATTGAATTGAGAATAAAGTGAATTTGAATTGAACTAGCAAATAAATTGCACAAAGCATAATTGAAATAGAATAGAAATATAAGCCTAAATTGTTAAAAAAGAGAAGTAAATCATAATAACATACAAATGTTAATATACTAATAATCAACGTTTGAAAAGCTATGTTTATTTATTTATTTACATACTTACTTTTTTTACGTACACACGTTTCATACACCAGGGGCATAATAAGAAATATTAGAATAATAAATAATAAAATATTAATTTATATAAAATATTAATAGTCAATGTCTGAAAAGCTACCTTTATTTATTTACATAATTTGTACATGTATGCTATCATACACAAAGGGGCATAATGAGAAATATTAAAAAAATAAGTCTAAAATATTTGTTACAAAGCAATAAATAATCAAATATAAATCTAATTTATTTATTTATTTAATTAATTAATTATGTATCATACAAAGGGTCTAATCAAAACATTAGAAATATTGATCTAAAATATTTATTTAAAATGTAATTTATAATTTTTTTATATGATATAAGATAGATTTAGATTGAATCATTTAAATTATTTAATTATAGATTTAATTATTTTAACTTGGTCATTTTATGGGTCATGGTGGAAGAACATTTCCTAGAATCCAAAATCTTGTCCAGTTTGTTGTGCTAGACTAATTAAAAAATAAATTGTGTTACACTGCAGTAAATTCAATTTCCATTTGCTGTTTCATTTGTTCCAATTCAACATCCTGTGAGATGGGGCCAGTTTAATTTAAATTGCAAGCCATGAACTTAAAGGGAACCAGTTCTTCGAATCAGATTTTCACTCAATAGGGCATTCAACAAGTCTTTATTTCTTCCTTCTGAAACAGATGCA
>NW_015514116.1:0-1376 GCF_001515645.1 Sinocyclocheilus grahami | reverse complement strand
GTTCCAGACAAAAACTTGGGAGATGGTATCACAGTTTGACATTTAAAATCAGGCCTTGTGCCCAAGTGGAACTCCATTCAACTTTGGTTCAATGATTTGGTGTCCTGTCTGTGCACAGGGGGAATGCAGGATTACAACTTCTTCAAAGGGAACTGTTTTGAAGTCACTTTTGGGTTGAGCTGCTGCAAGTATCCACCAGCTTCTCAGCTTTTCACAGAATGGACCAATAACAAGGAGGCCCTTCTTGCCTACATACACCAAGTGAGTTGATTTGAATGTTTTGTGTAGTCCCATGTACTATCTAACAAACCTTATTTCACTTCTGTTTATAGGCTCATATTGGAGTGAGAGGTTTCGTAATGACCAGATCGGGCTTTGGTCTCCCAGATGCAACAATCTCCGTTTCTGGAACTGATCACAACATCACAACTTGGATGTTTGGTGATTATTATCGTCTGCTGCTTCCTGGAAGATATGACATCACTGCTAGCTCATCTGGGTGATTATATGTAGATGCATAAAAGAAGAATTATGAAATGGAATTGGTCCAGTTTAATGGAATTTACTCGTGTTTCCTTCAGATACCTTTCAAATACTGTCAAGAATGTGCCAGTGATTGAAGGCAAAGCCACGCTGCTAAACTTCACTCTCGAGGAACCTGTAGAGGAGATGTTAATGCTAGATCCCTCTGAACAAGCTGTGGTTACCAATGAAGGTCTGAACACACCTGGGCCTCCCACCTCAAGGTCTCCAATCCATACTTTGGATTTCCGATATCATAGTTATGATGAAATGGAGATGTTGTTGCAACTGCTTAGTGCTGTCCATCCTTCCATCACTTACCTGAACTCTGCTGGACGATCAGTGCAGGGCAGGAATCTTTATGTAATGGAGATATCCACCAATCCTGGTGTTGATCAGCAAGGTGCGACTGCGTACAAACACATACATATACAATATAAAAAAATATTTCTCAACTGGTCATCTGTGTGATCATCTCTTTACTTCATCCAAACCAGGCAAACCAGAGGTCATGTTTTTGGGTAACCTGCATGGAAATGAGTTTATCGGACGTGAGATTCTCCTAAACCTGGTTGAGTACTTGTGCCGCAATTATGGCAAAGATCCATTGGTCACACGTCTGGTCAATAGTACAAGAATTCACATCATGCCTTCCATGAACCCAGACGGGTATGAATTAGCACTAAAAGGTATGAGCAAACATATTGGCAGGTTGTTTCATTGTTGCCTTCTGTATTTACCCTCATTTTCTTCTCGTAGCTCACAACGAACGGGTTTCGGGAGACCTAAGTATTATTGGACACGGTAACAGTCACCGTGTTGACCTGAATGCGAATTTCCCTAAACGGTCAGGA
>NW_015514115.1:5329-6298 GCF_001515645.1 Sinocyclocheilus grahami | reverse complement strand
CCATTCCAGCACGATATCCAGCAAGAGCAAACCTCTGGACAGAAAATATCCAACCAGAGGAACCACTATCGGCACTTTCCTGTAACCTCGGTCTCCAACCTTTGCCAGAAGGATCGCTGGCACAATTGGCATGAATTTGAGCACCATGTTGAAGGCCATGTTGAAGTTGGTGATGGCTTTCTGCTCGGTGTCCCTGTCGGGGTTTGCGCATCGTTCTTTAACCACCATTTGGAGAGCGGTGTCAAAAAACGAGCTGGCCACCTGGGCACAGAACACTAGAGGCGCGATGTATTTACGGCAGGACATCATAGCAGCCATAAAAAGAATAAAAGCAAACAAAACTCGATACTTCTCAGAAGCTCAAACTCCCTGGGTGAAGCCCATCGCGTCATTCTGCTATGGGGAAGTTGTACACTGAAATGCTTTCAGTGGTTAGTCATGTCTCACCCAGACACAAACACATTCACTTTACTTTTTAAATAGGCTACAGTATAGGCTTGCTTTATATAAAGTTCATTATATTTGATTACAATTCCAAGAAAAGGAAATGTGTTGATTGCAAAACATATAAAAACATATTTCTTAAAGAAAAAGATATCCCCATTGCATCCCCATGTGATGCAATAGCTGCTGGTTTGTGTAAACCAGTCAAACAGGATTTCAAGTAGAAGAGCAGGCGATGAACTCATGGTCACGAGGAGATTTTTCTTAAACCGATACAGATCACCTAAAATAATGATGATAATAAAGATCTACTCACCATCATGCTGTTTCTTTTTAATGAAAAAAAGAAAAGAATGTAGGCTCTGCACTTTTTCAGAAGTGAAGCTTCAAGCAGGACAGAAATTTTGTAACTTTCCCAATTTTTTTAAGTATAGGCTATAGGGAATTTTTTTTTGCATATTTAAAGCGTGAAAATACCACATAGTTTGACCATTCAGCCATAACCAAATATTCAAAATCACTCTC
>NW_015514115.1:2029-2853 GCF_001515645.1 Sinocyclocheilus grahami | reverse complement strand
GGTTTATGCTGGTCCTTTGCTGGTTTATGATGGTCCTTAGCTGGTTTATGCTGGTCATGTGCTGGTAGGACCAGTTTAGGACAAGCACATGACCAGCTAAGGACCAGCATAAACCAGCAAAGAACCAGCATAAACCAGCAAAGGACCAGCTTAAACCAGCAAAGGACCAGCTTAAAGCAGTTCAAATCAGCATCTCAGCTTCAAAACATACCTAACCAGCATATGCTGATTTTTTTCAACAGGGTTGCCAGATCTGTGGAACAAAACCAGCCCAATTGCTTCTCAAAACTAGCCCAAAACGACTCCGTTCCGTTCAATCAAAATCGGGTTCCCAGGGGGTCCTGGACTAAAAAAACAACCCCTGGCAGCCCAGGTAGAACCGTGGACTTGGCAACCCTGCTTTAAATCCAATAGCTTTCTGTTGGTCAACGAGGCGAATCGCGTGAGCAGTTGAAACACGAACGAAAACTTTTTAGCCCTCACGCAAAAACTCGAATCCCATGCATTATATGTAAACAATTGTACATCAGCCTGAAATTTCACAACATTAAAGGTGCGTTGCATTTATAGTTGTTCGGAGAATTTTCACTGGCGAAATGCAGTTGTTTAAATAGGAATAGGCTATATGTGTATTTAGTGTGAGCGCGAAAGAAATTTCCCAATTTCCAATTTAGAAACACGAATTCGTCATGGAGACCCAACAGAAAGCTGCTTGATTGTGCTTCATACAGTACTGACAATAGTCAATTAATGTTTTTGCGAATATTTAGCGAAATTTCGCTAATGTGCTTGCAATTCTCGTCTGCTGTTCCCAGATGTCCTCA
>NW_015514115.1:0-1518 GCF_001515645.1 Sinocyclocheilus grahami | reverse complement strand
GCTCACCAACAATAATCATCTCATATCAAAGAATCCAAGTAAAAACCCAATATCCTGCTCGGAGTAAAACTGATGGTCATTACACAATCTCACATCAAGCATCAACACAAACAAACACTTCAGAAAGTCAGTATCCAGAGATCAACAAATATCTGTTTCCATCCATTAAATAAAGCCAATGCACCCTCTCCAGAAATATTTCGAGTTCTGTAGGTGTAACTTTTTAGATGTTATAACCTTTTAGATGTGCATAACTGTATTTTTTATTTTGCCTGCAATTTGAGAACCTATGCAATATATTTCGAGAGACTACAAATACTTCATGTATACTCATAAAAGGACAGCAGTCCATTAAATACTTTTGTGTAATATATATTATATGTGGAGGGTACAAAAAAACAACAAAGCCACATTGTTGAATGAAGCTTGTAGGATTGTCTTTGTTTGTGGCTTGAAAAACGCATCAGACCAAAGGCAAAAATTAGAAGATTAAATATAGAAGAAGATGTGTCCATGTATTTGTCCACTGCATGTCCATCACTGCTGTCAGTGTCCTGTAGAGATGCTTGTTCTAACATGTTATATTGCAAATGTTTTTTTTTTTTCAAAGAATGTGAACAAAGAATAAACCATTCCAACATTTCAGACATTCATGTGTACATATCAATAAAGTGTTTGCAATACCATTAACAATTTCTGTTTATGATGGCTTCAAAAATGCCAAAGTATGCAAAGAGAAATATTCAACCTTTTAAATGAAGATTAAAGGAAAAATCAAGCAACTCAGTGAGTACTTTCTTCACATATCATGTTCTTTCCTTCATCTTTGCTCTCCTGCGCTACACATAACACAACATAAACATTCCCCAATCATCTACATCAGCCATTAAATGCTCTGCATTACACTAAACCTCAATCCAAACACAGCTGCCTTCGACTGCAAACAGCAACAACATCCTAAAGTTTTTTGTCAATGGAGAAAGCAGCTGCTGCCTATGCAAAGCCATAGCCATTGCTTCTTCCTCTTCTGCTTGGATTTATTGTTATTCTGGGCGAAGAGTCAGCGCTTACAAACCTCACAACATCTTTCAAGGGTGTGAACATTTGTGCCCTACTTTCATTTGTCCTCCTCATTAAAGCTTCCCTCTGAACTATATGGAGAAAATTAGGAGAATGATTTGTCTTCCTATCTCTACAGCCTGCAGTTGAGATCATGTGATTAACAGGAAAATAAATAAGATTATTTTGCCCTTTCGGACACTGCAAGACACTTTTGTGACGTTCTGCTCTCTAAATGGGCTCACGGCTGAATTCATGTACATGGCACAGTTGAAATGTCAATAATCTAGCTAGAAATCAGTTGTCACACTATCATCTATATCTGAGCTCCTCCTACTAATAACGTAATATTCTACCATATTTTCCATTCTTTTTCCAAAGTCCTCCTTAGCCTTAGTGAATTCAAATGCAAAGTGATCTTCACACTAATCATAAATGCCAAAAGTCTCAAAAATTTTT
>NW_015514114.1:4825-6299 GCF_001515645.1 Sinocyclocheilus grahami | reverse complement strand
AGCACTCTTCTTGCAAATGAACAATGAATCCAGCCTACTGCACAAAGCTCAGAAAGCTCCAGAAAGATGCACTTAACAGACAGTACAATGTTTTTTTCTTTCTTTCTTTCTGCTGTGTACATTCAAACATCACTAAGACACTTCCAGTCTATTTCTTCAAAGGTGTCTCATTCGTATGCAGTGTGTTAAAGATATAATATCATCATTTACTCATATGGCTTTCTTTCTTCTCCTGGAACACAAAATAATATATTTCTGTTGCTCTTGGCCATATTATGAAAGTCAGTGTGGTCCAAAACTTTCAAGCGCCATCAAAGATGGAAGGTATAGGGTCACCGCTAGCTTACATCAAGCCAATGAGGTTATACGAAGTTGACTTTTGAGGTTTGTGTTGCCATATTCGATGTAGTCACGTGTCGTGACTTAAAAAAGGCTTAAATTTGAATCTGTTCATTACAAAAAAATTATCCAAGACTTGAAATATTCCAGTCAGGTGGTATGGATTCATTTCACACTACCTTTAAGTCCTTTTTGGATCTTGAACATTTTATACCCCGTATGAAAGTTATAATGTTAATTTGTGAAGATTATCACGATGAACAATAATTGTTTGTTGGACACAGAACTTTTTCTGCAATAATGCAAAACCCAATGGAAAATCCCATTGGGTTTTAGTTAAGGAAATCAAGGTGATGCTAACTTAGGAGTTTGTCTACAAAAATACGTCATCACTACAGCACTCTATTAGCATGAAACTACTGAATACACTTTTAATGGTTTATTGACATTTTTATATAAGGTATACAAGGAAATTGGTAATTTAATCATACTTCAATGCACAGTCAAGTCTATATTCTTTAAAATAAATACAATGCCGCTAAAAACTCTTCCTGAAGTGCTTGCTTAAAGAGTAGATTGTGTTTTCCGTCTTGGTTGCGGCTCACATAGTGCCACTGAGAGGTTACAAAGTGGATCACCATCCAAATGGACATGGTAGTCATATCTGTTTGAGTTGAATTAGGAATGTCTCCCTTAAAAACAGCTTAAACTCCATGAGCAGTGCCAGCGAGAGAGACTTTGCCTCTAAGTCAAGTATCTCATTGACCACACTTCAAACTTGGTGAATTCTTGAGCCCCTTCAAAAGGCCATCCTGCCAACATAACACATGTGAACAAGCGCAATACGCTTGAGAAAGCTTCTCCTAAACACCAAGCACCTCTGATACAGGCAAATCCCCCCTAAGCCACTAGACTGTATTTAAGCACTGACCATGAGCAGAAGGCAGCATTAGAATCTATCAGAGCCATCGCCATATGATTTGTGGTGACAGGGTTGACGGGGAGCTATGGAGAGGACTGCGTGTGGGTGGTCAGTGATCCCCCCTGATCTCTGGTCCTCTTAAACCTCACAGGAAAATGGAAGTCGCTCGGATTATGGACTACTATAATTGTGAGAGGTGGCAAAGTCTGAGAG
>NW_015514114.1:0-1030 GCF_001515645.1 Sinocyclocheilus grahami | reverse complement strand
CATAAGGACAGCAGTTTATCTTGGTGTCTTATGACTCAAGAGAAGTTTGTGTTATTGTATCATCACCTAACAGTGTTTAATCTGTCATGGACAGCAGCTCGGTTTTACAATCTTCAGGGGGTTTTTTTTGTAAGGAGAACAGACGACCAAGGCCTGTCTTTTATGTCAAACTCATGACACAGGCTGCGAATATACACAGATGTTTGGCGGTTTTAGTTCATGTGTGAGTAAAGATGTGTAACAAAACAAGAGCAAACTGTTGTGAAGAGCTGTCGTTGAACGCAGCTACAGCCAGGTCTCAGCCTAGACCTGTAAACATGAAACAAATTGCTTCTTGGCTGTCAGGAATAAAAGCGGTGGAGTTTGTAATTCCATGTGCTGTCGTTCTGCTGGGTCCATTAATATAGGCAGGGGGCTCTTTAATTGAGAGAGCAGGGCTGAGGTTGGGTGGAAAATGAGTGGATAGTTAATGGGAATGAGCAGTGTGGATATTTTAATCAGCTGTGACTCTTCAGCAGGATGGAAATGGAAGTGAACATCTTCTTGCTAGCACAGCAGCGCAGCCATCAATCTTAAGAGCCACTGGCTGTAGGTGACAATCATTCCTCTTGTTGTCATTCCTCTGTCATCAACGCACCCCTTCCACATATTTCCCTGTTGTTAAAAAGGACACATGCCACTTGCCACAAGCACTAAAGATGTTACTGTTGACCAGTCTAAACACGCCACTTGTATTACTATGAACAGGAGAAACTGGAACACCCAATATGGCAGCTAAATCCTGCCTTTTAAAGACAACAACAACAACAGAAAAAGAGCCAATTGCTAATCGGCTAGTACTTGCTGTTAAAACAAGTTTGTGATGATATTCATGTCAGATTTGTTTTCAATCAAATGTTATTGAAATGTGAGTTTGGCAAGCAGTTTTTGAGATACTGATATGTATTCATATAATTAGTTAGCATTTAATTAGCATGACTAAAATATCCACCCTAGTGCATTCCCAAGATGGCTGCCGAGTGAACTTTGG
>NW_015514113.1:4341-6303 GCF_001515645.1 Sinocyclocheilus grahami | reverse complement strand
TTTTTTTTGCCAAATCAGCTGTTTTTAGCTGGTGTTTTGCCAAATCAGCTGTTTTTAGCTGGCTTTTTGCTAAATCAGCTGGTTTTAGTTGGTTTTTATTTTATTTATTAAATAATAATTGTTTTTTTATTTACTTATTTTATGCCTCCACTTATGCTGAGCGCACTTCACAGTAACATGGTGCGAAGTTATACATTCCCCAAAGTGTCAGCTTACGCTGTACTCAACGTCAAGAGACCCTCTCGAAAGGAAACATCTCTGGTCACTGATGTAACCTCGGTTGCCTGAGTAGGGAACGAGACGTTGCATTCAAGCTGTGTTAGTTATGCTCAGGTCTTTCATAAGTTCTCTTATTCAGTAGAAATCTTCTGGTAAAATGCCACTCATTGCTTATATATGGCACTTTCCTGTCCCCTTGCAATGTAATAGCGTTAAGGGAATAAGACTTTGGTCTTTCCCCAAAGCGTCTTCTTATGCTGTACACAATGTCTTGTTCCCATCTCAGGGAACCAAGGTTACATCAGTAACCGGATAACTTTTTTGTTTTGGTTCCTCTTTTAGTGATCGCTATAACCCCTTAATCATTGCCTGTGTTGTATAGCATGTACATGAATGTGGAGGCGGAGGCATCAAGATAGGGGTGTGATCCTTTTGGGTAGGGCCATGTTTGTTTTGGTCATTTCAAATATCAACAGCGTTTTCCAGAGATTACTTACTGCACCTTTAAATGTAGGCCTGTTAAAGTATTTAAAACAATATATTCAGTGTTCATTGACAAATATGAATGAAACACTTTGGGAAATATTTTTAAATGCTTTTATTTTTACAGGTTTTTAACCTCCAAAACAAAGAAAAACTGATGGATTGCAGATTTGGAGGCTGTATGTGATTACGTATCAGATTTAGTTGCTATTCATGGTGTCGGCGATCCATTGGCTGAACATACAGACCTTGAAGAAAAGACCATTCATAAAAATCAAATAAGTGCTTAATTTTAAACCAAACACATTGTAACAATTATTAAACAACAACAACAACTACTATATTACCTTGCCATAGACACCAGGATGATTCTTCTCAGCACAGCCATAACCCCAGGACACAATACCCTGCAGCACATTGTTGCACACCACAGGACCACCAGAGTCACCCTGAAGAACAGAAACATAACAAATTATTATTATTAAGATTGTCTCATATAATGTTCATGCAACAATTCTATTTCTTGTCATCCTCTACCTGACAAGAGTCCTTTCCTCCCTCCAGGTATCCAGCACAGAACATGGTATCTGTGATCATACCAGGGTAGGAGTTGTTGCAGTCGCTGTCGGACAGGATGGGGATCTCCAGACACTGAAGCTTGTTGGAATCAGCAGCTGCAAAGAATTGAATACAACAGCAGCAGAGATGGAGTGAACCAAAGTGCTATGAACATGTAGTGTAAAGAAGTGGCATCATGAATCCTGACACTTACTGGAACTCATGGTGTCTCCCCAGCCAGTGACACTGCACATGGTGCCAGCGGCGGCACAGCCATTGGGCAGGGCCACAGGCTGCACATACTGATTGAGGGTTGCGGGATTGCTAAGCTTGATCAGCATGATGTCACTGTCAATTGTCCAGGAGTCATAGTTGGGATGGCGGATGACCTTCTCAGAGGAGATGAACTGCTCAGAACCCTCATCAACTTCGATGTTGTGCTCACCCAAACGGACCTCCACACGTCTGAAAGACCAAGTCAAATACTGTTCAGATCTGAGGAAACCAATGGACTGATACATGAACTACTTTATGAAGACATCACTTACGACTTGTAGCAGTGAGCAGCAGACACAACCCAGTACTCGCTGACCAGAGAGCCACCACAAAAGTGGTAGCCAGAGTTCAGAGACACCTGCCAGGACTGGGAATGGGGTTTGCACTCATATCCACCAACAATCTTGTCATCATCCAGAGCAACTA
>NW_015514113.1:0-520 GCF_001515645.1 Sinocyclocheilus grahami | reverse complement strand
AGAGAAGCAAAGAGCAAATGTTCATCAATCTAAACTAGTCTCATCATAAATTTAGGGGAAAGAATGTATTAATTCATATTCAAAGTTTTCTTTTAGTTGCTTATATACAAATGTAATTTTCTCTTCATCTGTTTGTATGACAAAGGGCTATAAAGGCTTATGATACTCAAATGAACCTAGACTTGTTACAGATTAACAATTTACAAAAAATAACAATTAGGCTTAATATGGATGTCGATCAACTTGTGTAAAATAAGTTGTTCATTAACAGCACCCGTTGTTTTGTTCTCTGTTTTCACTGTCTACACAGTAAGCAAAAGGCTAGTGTTTTTAGCGCACATTTCTTTGAAAATGCCTATGAAGTCTGTAGATTCTCGCAGTGACATTTACTGTATGAACTGTGCATTTCCCATGGAAAGTTTTCATGTCACAAACCAGTTCATTCGGATGTTTTTGAAACCATATGTCATACTTCCACAGCGGTTTTTGGCAAAGCAATGAACACACACACACACACACA
>NW_015514112.1:4907-6304 GCF_001515645.1 Sinocyclocheilus grahami | reverse complement strand
GCATTCTTCTGCTCTGCAGGTGCACGTTCTTTAGATGTGTTGCTACATATAAATTGATGTATATAAATGTTAAGGTTTGGTTGCTAATAAAAATTTCTGAACAAAATGTTCCACTTGAAGTGTTCAGTCTGGATGGAATGCAAAAATAATTTTTAGGCAGAACTTTTAGTGTTGTCATGGATACTGGTTTTGCACAGTGGCTCTGAGTTTGTCACCATAAAGATATTTAACTCCTCTAATCAGCCAGATTCTACTTGGCCAGCAGTCGTACAGTCATAGTGATGATTAGAAATGCAAATATTTGCTAGATATTTCTGAATGTTAAATTATTGTCAAAATTATGTTTGAAGATTCCATGTGTTAAATGTTTTCCTCCTTTATCCATCTTGCTACATCTCTAATCTTGATGAACCCGGATGAGCAAACCATCATGATCATTTGTTTTAAAAGCCAGCCAAACTTAAAATAAACTTGTAATATAAAATAGACCAATCTGTAACTTAGAATTTAACTTAAAAATCTTTCATAGAAAGTTTTGGTAGGTTTTCCTTTAGGTGCCTCATCTTTCTTTCCATCATTGATTTCTTTAACACATTAAAATATTGTATTTACATCCATTGTATAGAGAGAGTAATTATTGGGGATATGTGTTCATAATTTAAATTATATGTAATTGTCTAAATTATACTGAAAAAAATGGTGTACACTGTAAAAAGGTTTTTTGAAGTTGCATATAAAACAATTACAGTATGATTTACAAGAAAACTATTTCAGTCTTTCTAAATTTCCCATTTAATTCAGTATGTGAAAATTGTTCCTACACCATTTTTCCAGTGTAGGAGTTCATTTGAAACGGGGTCATATGATGCTGCTAAAAAGAACATTATTTTGTGTATTTGGTGTAATGAAATGTGTTTATGCGGTTTAAAGTAAAAAAAAAAAACATTTTCCACATACTGTACATTATTGTTTCTCCTCTATGCCCCGCCTTTCTGAAACTCGTCGATTTTTACAAAGCTCATCGGTCTGAAAAAGCGAGGTGTGCTCTGATTGGCCAGCTATCCAGTGCATTGTGATTGGCCGAATACCTCAAGCGTGAGACGGAAATGTTACGCCCCTTACCATACTGTGATGCTGTGTCCGGCCGGAGCGACGAGACAAAAACATTAAAACCCATTATAAACGAGGCATTTGTTGCATCCAGTGGGGACACAATTACTGATTATAATGACTTATACTGTCTTTTTACACGTTGCATTGAGCCGTGTAAACATAAAAGCCTGTCTGCATTTGTGATCGGAGAAATGACAAACAACAAGCGCTACTCTACACTGCTCAAAACTCACGTTCACGCAAATTCTTTAAATGAAAACGTACTTACGTGAGTCAGAACAGCC
>NW_015514112.1:0-1519 GCF_001515645.1 Sinocyclocheilus grahami | reverse complement strand
TTATTGGTATTGCAAAACCACAAGGTTTTTAATGTTTTTTTTTTAATTCCAACCACTTGAGATGGAATGGCCCACACATTTTTTTTGTCTTATAAACTTATCTTGTGTATATTTATTGAATTTTACATCAAGACAGTCACACTGTTTAAATATCTTCTTCATTGGTTTACAGAATTAATTAGTAGTATTATTATAAAATTCATTAAATTGCTTATATGTTTGAAGAGCACACTGGTACAGTATTGCTGATGCAGACGGTGGGCTAAATGTCATATTTGAATAAATGTGTGCATTCCTGCAGTGTAATTCAATCCTAATTTTATGCTTGGTTTGCAATACGATGAAAACTGACCCACTTTTTCCCATTTTTACACATATTTGTCTTGATATCAGAATTTAAATAAAATAGTCCATTTGAAAGCATTTTTCATTCATTCTCCTAATATGCACTCAGTCATAAGCTCAAAGTCTTCATGAAGAATCAGAATTGGTTGGTGTTAGTTATTTAAATCTGGGTTTCTGATGATGAGTTGTCTCATAGAGTCTAAACTTGTCTGAAGTAGTCATGTCTGAAACATAAGGGTTTGCTTAAAAAAAGGGTTTGATTTCCCAGCAGTCAAGTGGATGAGAAGACAGTTCTGTTAGACTTGAGAATCTTTACATCTTTGAGTTTTTTTTGAGTTCTTGCAATCGTTTTGAGTCCAAACAGTCACATTTAAGCCACTCCCTCAAAAGTCAATGACATGTTTGAGAATGATCTCTCACTGTATCCCACGAAAGTACAGGAACCATCTGCCTTCCCTGTTAGCACTTCAGAGAGAAATGCAACAAACAGTTCAATATATTGGCACTGTTTCTGAGTAAAGCTATTGATAAATGGTCTTGCTTTAGTGCGGTGTGGTTTGATGTCCTCTTGTTGTCCAGATACTGAGATCTCTGGAATGTCATTCTGAGTGACCTCTCTACAAAATTACAAAGAAATGTTCAATAACTCTCCAAAAAAGCCGAGCAGAGGGGATAGTGAGATGGGTGCGATCGATTGAGCAAATAAAATAAATATCAGTGTGTTGTTCTAGCTGAACACTTCTGGAGTCCTGGAGTGAGGAGAGGGGTTCAGGATCATGTTAGTTCATTTGGAAATGGTGTCAGGTGTATTTGAACAAGCCTGAGCCCAGCTGTGAGGGCTGATAGTTAGTTGTCTTTGTTGATCACTCTGATATCCATAAAACTTAACTAACTAAAAAGAACCAATTTATGACAGATTTTGGTAGGCCTACCTAGAAATTAGCAACACGCTGGTAGGGGTCGACTGATTATCGGCGACGATATTAAGCATTTTTATGGTTATCGGTATCGGTCATTTTTAAAACCGATTTGCTGATTAAAATAAGTTAAAAGCATTTAAAGTTTCTGTCAGAGCCCTTGTCATTCTTAATTTTGACATTAATTTTCATTTTTACAATAGACATGTATATCGGTTCAAAATATTGGTTATTGGTCTACTTTATCTGTAATAATT
>NW_015514111.1:4557-6305 GCF_001515645.1 Sinocyclocheilus grahami | reverse complement strand
CTTTGAAAGAGGTCACGCAAAGGCCAAATAAGCTGATAATAAGCAATGTTATAAAAAGATTAGATGTGATCTGTGACCATATATCATGGCAGGTAAATTAATTCATGGAGTGATAACCACAACACAAGTGGCTGTTTATGTCACTATAATATCTAGATGAAAAGAAATGTCATAAAAGGTATTTGTAGTAAATTTAAAATAGACTGTAACAAGGCCACATTAAAGGGTGTTCATTTTGAAAACAAATGATAAGCTCCAAATGTAACGAGACCACACAAATATCTGTAAACGTGTCAGGGAATATGTAGATATCTAACTATACCTATATCATTGATATATGTGATGACATTTATGTCATCATTTACTTACCTTCAATTCTTCTGAAACCTATACTTTATTTCTTCAGAGGAACACAAAAGGAGATGTTTAGCAGAGTGCCCAATATGCTCTTTTCCACAAAATGAAAATGAAAGTGAAAGGGCACTGGTGTTGTCATGATATAAACTCACAATTCTGAGAAGAATAGTCAGAATTGAGACTGTGAGATAAGCTCGCAACTAACAGAAAAAAACAAAACAATCAGAATTATGAAACAATCAGAAATCACTTTTTTTGTTGTTGCAAAAACCAGAAACAAAGTCTGAATTGTGCGCAAAAGACAATATTGTTTTTATCCTGTGGTGAAAATGGGCTTCCACACCATTCACTTTCACTGTGTGGAAAAGAGCAGCTTGGACATTCTGTTAGCTGTTTCGTGTTCAGAGGAAGAAAGGAAGTCGTAGAGGTTTTGAAGGACATGAAGGCGAGTTAATAATGACAGAATTCGCGTTCTTAAACTATTCCTTTAATGCATAGTTTTGTTACCTGATTTCGGATAAGTGCAGCAAGTGAAATTAGTTTTGCAGACTTAATAAATGACCTTATCTTACAGCAAACTACTGTACATTACATCTTAATGTGAAAATTATACTGATCTAACTGCATACATACTCGTTTACATTTTTTCAAAAAGGCAGAACAAAAATAGCTAAAAGGCATAAAAGAAATGGCCAAAATTGTTGGTATATCAGGAAAACCCTTCTTCCTATGTTTTCTGGACACCCATCTCTATTGGCTTAGGTTTGCTGTTAAGCGAAACAAACAGCAAACTGTAAGTGACTTCACCAGTCTAGTGAGTATATTTGTAATAGCTGCAAACAAAACAGAACTGTTCAAAAACAATCCCGACCAAGGTTCATAAATTATGGGAGCAGCAATGAAAACAAGACACCTGATCCTACAGATTCTGGCCATCTTCAAAAAGAAATAAAAAAAACACTCTACCAGATAATCCATGTAATTCCTCGATAGCTTCAGGCTGTTGTCTCCGGAAAACAGAAGTCCCGAGATTAGGCGACTAGGAAATGAAACGCTGCTGTTAATTGAATGCATCCAGAAGTCTCGATGTTTTGACAGCTTTGGCTTCGGATCCCCCTCCTCTCAGATGTGGAAAATAATATATGAATAAAGCGGCTAGCAGCGTTAGCTGTGCACTCCTCTTCCTCTGTAAATCCCACAAACGATTATGTGACTAAAACACATCCAGGTAAAAAAAAAGATTCAGGTTTTTAATGCATTCAAAACATTACCATATATGTATTCTAAATCGTAATAATTCGGACTAAGATGTATGTAGGGCGAATGCACTAGAGTTTAATGGTGTGGGCGGAGAGAGAGAGAGAGAGAGAGAGAGAGAGAGAGAGAGAGAG
>NW_015514111.1:0-264 GCF_001515645.1 Sinocyclocheilus grahami | reverse complement strand
CCCAAAAGCACAGGAACAGTTGGGAAAAATCTCAATAGGTTTTCAACCTTTGTAAAGTCGGGCGGTGAGGCGTTCGTTTTGGGTGTAGCTTCAGGTTTGGTCAGAGATGGAGACAACATATTTGTGGTTATGGGCCAATACGGTCCCGAATGGCAAGAGAACCCGTATCCGTTCACTTGCACTATCGATGATCCCACAAAACAGACCAAATTCAAAGGCATGAAGAGCTATATGTCCTACGGACTCACGCCTAGTCATACTCAA
>NW_015514110.1:5361-6307 GCF_001515645.1 Sinocyclocheilus grahami | reverse complement strand
TGTGTGTGTGTGTGTCCTTGTTCATCTGAACTCCCTAGAGAAGTGATTGTATAAGTAGGATGTTAGGTCATACTATGAGTGTGTGTATTAGTCACGTTGTAAAAGGCTTTCCGCCAGAGCGACCGTCAAGACTGGTAAACATCTAGAAAGATGCGATGGGGAAAAAGTGTA
Organism: Sinocyclocheilus grahami; assembly: GCF_001515645.1. NCBI lineage: Eukaryota > Metazoa > Chordata > Actinopteri > Cypriniformes > Cyprinidae > Sinocyclocheilus > Sinocyclocheilus grahami. The sequence continues at coordinate 6,136 of NW_015514110.1, read as the reverse complement.
GCCTTTGCATAAAATAGCTAAAATATGCTAAATTGGCCATGTATGGGCCATTCTACAGAATTGGTGCAAATTGCTGTCCCACAACCAAAAAACACATTTAAAAATCATTTAATTATTCAAATCTTAGATGTTTATTACTATCCTTCTATTGAAACCCAAAATAATATTTAAAATATTAGTCAGCTTAATATACATAATCATTATTTTTGGGTACTTTCAATTGGGAAGTGGCTGTCCCGAATCCTAACCCCTAAATTTCAACTTATGAAAATTATAGTGAAATAATTTTTTTATTTTTTCCATTGTTGTTTTTAAAAGTATCATTTTGATTCCCTTAAAAAGTGAGGTTAAAAAAACATTTATTTTATATTTTCTTTGTAAATTGTGAAACTTTACTGAATTATTAACCAAGCTGTTATGATAGTTTTTGGTTCAATGTATATTCAAACTAATTAATCCTTAACTTTGAAATCAGTATAATCAACTTTTTGCCTTTTACAAATAAAAATTGGATTCAATATACAACAAATAAATTACTTAAAATATTGTTATAAATGTAATTGTTATGGATTTACCTCCTTTAAAAAATTTTTTGTAAAATAGCAAAAAATATATTTGCAATCTAGATGTAAGCAAAATCTTAATTGGTCAATATAACCCTTCTAATTAAATTATTATTACTGTGTTTCAGCAGTGACAAATTTGAGGAGAGGACAAATATTCCAAAACCTTCTGAAAATACAATATGAGAATTAACTGCACAATTACTAGAAAT
>NW_015514110.1:3811-4587 GCF_001515645.1 Sinocyclocheilus grahami | reverse complement strand
TTACCTGATACTGAACTGGGGTTAGACATCAAGAGCAAATAAATGACTTGTGTAATAATCTTGCTTCATGCCTTGATCTGATTGGTGGTTCATTTCTTGGCTTTCTGCAAAGTTAAACTGAAATGATGTTTGCAATCTATTTTACATTTATAATATGATGTATTTCTTATCCGTCAGGAATTGATTGGATTGAGGCAGAGCAGTTTATTGCATTTTGATTGAAGATTACAAGCATTTTGTATTTGAAATAACAACAATCGTGTGTAGTAAGACTGAAAGTGTGCATTCAGACAGTAAATAAGGTCAATTTGGATTTCGTGTTGATTTTAAGGATGTGTTTTTGGTCCATTTGAGTGGAATTGAATTCATCCAGCAGATGCTACAACATTCAGGTGCTAATGTGTTTTTTTTTTCACTGTGTGTGTTAGCTGTGCTGGCAGTGATGCTCTCTGTCCAAACTGGCCGATTAAAGTCCACCTGTCCCGATTCAGGTGTTTGCAGTCAAAACAAACGCTGACCTTGCCATGTTCACCTGTGCGCTGTGTTTACCTGGTTACAACACTGACAAGAAGTGATAACTGAACTTGGGTCCAGATATCGGCAACAAATAGGAAAGTTACTCATCAGTTTATTTGTTCTGTATTTGCACTTCACATGAAGCACATGTTTATCTCTGTTTTCATTTTAGCATTGATTTAAATTTATTTTTAGTAGTAGTTTCAGCAACACTTTATAATATGTGACCCTGGACCACAAAACCAGTCATAAGTAGCACG
>NW_015514110.1:1848-2552 GCF_001515645.1 Sinocyclocheilus grahami | reverse complement strand
TTAATTATATTGCATCTTTCAAGATGGACAAACCACTCGCATATGATTGTGGGATATCATAGGCAGGCATATACAGTATTTTTCAGGTTTTCGAGACTGAGAAAGGTAAAAAGAAAACTGAAGATCTCCTGTGGATCACGTGGTCTAGCATAGTTTCAGGGGATGTCTGGTGTTTAGTCATATGCAGAAATGTCAAAACTCACCTATATGTGGAAGAAATATCTTAGTTTCAATTTATCAGTTGTCTTTATGTGTCTTTATGAGCTCACCAGCTCAGTGAGAAAGAGAAAGACAGTATGGGCTCACCTTCAGACTGCATACAACCATTGAAATAAACCCGTTGTTTTCATAATCTGCCAATTTTGTATTTTATCATGTGTCCATTTTTCTCGCTCACTTAAATTAAGCTTTTAAGCTTGGTATTAACTGAAAGCATGGAGGTCACAAAAAGGATTTTTTTTTTTAAATAAAAGACAAATGGATGTGTTTGGTTAATGGATGCAGACGAGAACATGAAAGAGTGCTTGTGAATTCAAATCAAATAGCGGGGAGGGTATTGTTCTCTTCTCTAGGAGTTTATAATTCCATAAAAGAAAACCGTGCGACTGTGTTAATTGCGCTGTTAAAAGCTGCTAACGTCGTCAGGAATGACATTGAAAGAGTGTCTCAAAAAGTGGCGGGATAATAATTAAGAAGTGCACATT
>NW_015514110.1:0-1300 GCF_001515645.1 Sinocyclocheilus grahami | reverse complement strand
CAAAAGTCTTTGCTGTCGTTTATTTGATTTGATTTGATTTGATTTTATTGAAAGGTTAGATTAGAAGATATAATTCCACATTATAAGTATTCCACTTTTTTCCACATGATACCTGTGTGGACGTTTCTGAGTGATGATGCAAACAAATTTTGATTTGTGATGATGCAAAACTCTTTTTCGCATTTTAATAAGATTTAAATTTGGGACACTATTAAAATAGCCTTGTTTCAGCACTCTCAAGTTCAAAGGTCATTGACTAAAACAGTTTTATATATACTGTAAATATATGTTGTATTGTCCAGCCCTAGGACCCGAACATACCCTAGGTGACAAGTCTGTTCCTACTTTGAGTGACCCCCGTCCAGGCCAATGCAAACAAAACCAGGAAGAGACAAAGACAGATTACTTACCCAGGATGCACAGCCCCAAGGTCCTGCCCCCTCACAACAAAACAAAGTAACAAAAAAACAACACAAAACAAACATGGAAGTGCATGTAACTTTAGGATAAGTGTGCGATTGCTGCAGACATGACAGTGCATTTAGACTTTTAAAACATGCATACGTTCAATTATGATTTCGGTATTAATAGAATCAGACTGTCTCTCTCACAAAATAGTGTTGAAACACTCCCGTCACACACTGGATCTCTGTTTCATCCAACTCCTCTCACTAATACCAAAGTCTTGCAACACTGCTTTTGAGGCAACACTGTGTGCATGCCAACGAGCCTCTGTCTCCTTTTGTGCTGTTTTCACTGACTGGCCTTATTCACGCGCTGGGATAAATAAGCCTCATTCATGACCATTGAAAGCCTGAGTCTGCCCTCGCTGGCACAGACGGCCCCTCTGCATGTTCCTGCCTGGCATCCGCTCGCCTAAGTGGGCACTGCCAGCCCAGCTCACTGTCCTGCCGTCCTGATTGTGCTAAGACAATCAGTAAATGAGAAATCAAGCTTTGGTAAGACTTAAAGGGATAGTTCACCCAAAATTGAAAATTCTGTCATTAATTACTCACCCTCATGTTCCAAACCTGTAAGACTTTCATTCATTTTCTTTCTTTGCGCATAAGAAGTATTCTCGTAGCTTCATAAAATTAAGGTTGAACCACTGATGCCATATGGACTATTTTAACCATGTCCTTACTACCTTTCTGGGCCTTGAATGTTTTAGTTGCATTGCTGTCTATGCAGGGTCAGAAAGCTCTCGGATTTAATCAAAAATCAAAAATCTCAATTTTTGTTCCAAAGATGAACGAAGGCCTTACGCATGTGAAATGACATGACAGTGAGTAATTAATGA
>NW_015514109.1:5137-6318 GCF_001515645.1 Sinocyclocheilus grahami | reverse complement strand
CCAGCGACTTAAGACTGCTTTTGTGCTCCAGGGTCACATATTTGTTACCTGGGTTTTGACATTGAAAACTACTTTAGGATTTACTAAAGACTTGCAGTGAAAAATGAGTGATGGAAAGGTTTGGACAGTTATTTTTGTACCTGACCTTGTTGCATATGCACTTGTAGGAGTTTCCCTTTCAGGTGCATAATTTATGGGAGGAGAGTATTTAAATAAATCATGCAATGTGATCTACTAAGGTTTGCACTAGTCAATTTACTGGTATTTGCACCATTATTTAACGCACTAAAAAAGCATGTCTTGACCCATTTTGTGCTGTTGTGTTATTATATTACACGCAGCTGATTATTAGTGGCCCTATGTTAATTTGCACTGCTCTTGGTAGATTTTGTTGGTCATTATGGAAATGTGCTGGCTGTGTCTGTGTTTATTAATCCATGCATTGTAAGTACATCACCTGCAGAACTTTCCACTCCCATAGGCACTTTTATAGGATTAAGCTCTTGTGCTAATTTGCCCTGTTTGGTAAATCTGGCCCTTAATATTTGATGTCAATTTGCTTGTCAAGTAAATGCATTTTTTTTAAAAAAGTGTTCAAATATTTGTACTGGAAATCAAAACAGACACACTAAGTAAATAAGTAATTTTTTTGCAGTGTTTGTGCATATATGTGTCTGCATGTGAGCCTGACAGAAAGTAGAAGTGATGACGGAGTAAACACAGGCGTTTTGCAAGCAAAGTTTTCATTCGAAGGAAAAGTGCTTGTGTTCAGAGAGCTGCATTTCTGTCTGAGATAATGTCTCTTCCTACTAGAAATCTACTTTTCTCTCTGTTTTCACACTCTCTGTTTACCCTGCCTGCCTTTCGCTCCACAAACACACGTCTTCATCTCTCCTTTATCTGTCTCTCTCTTCTTCTCTCTCTATCTCAGGCTCTTGTTCTTTAATGGCAAATTGAGACTCTGAGTCTGTGGTAATTACTCTCACAACAGAGAAAAGGTGCAAAAGAGACAGAAAGAAAGAAAGAGAGAGAAAGAGACAGCGCTGCAGTGGAATGCTGATATGACACACAATGTCACCTTGCCCCTCTCGAGCGATACACTGAGCCAGCAAGACAGAGAACGAGCGGGAGAGATGGGAATGATGAGGAGAAAGTGGAAGGTAATGGGTTCTGAGAGTGCG
>NW_015514109.1:352-1562 GCF_001515645.1 Sinocyclocheilus grahami | reverse complement strand
CTGAGGCGGCACCGGGTCTGTCTTTGGAGAGATAAGCCTATCCTTTTCATTGCGCCTCTCAGGGGCATCTTCCACCACATCCCAGCCCTGCTGAACCTAAACCCAGGCTTCTCACGTAGGTCTGTCATTATAGAACTTAATGGCTCCCTTATCGGTGCTTGATTAATCATGCCTGGAAGCGGGACGATTCTGGAGGTCTACAGGGTAGCAATGGAAGGGGCGGAGCCCAGAGGCCCGTGGGCAGGTGCTGAGAGCTGAGTGAAGATAAATGTGGTTGAGACAGAAGGTCAGAGTGGTCAGTGGGATACTGAGGCGCGATTGATGTTTGGACTGGGGAAGCACGAAGGGTTTAATGATGCTTGGAAGGGTCCGGGCTCCAGAGAACACTAGCAGCGGTGCACACGCTTGGCAAACTCAGGGGCATAAACAGTGCTAGCACGTTGGTCACTAAATCTAGCAAGTGGTTGCATCTGTGGGCCAAGTAACACCTGTTTGGAGCCGCTTGCATCATTTGCTGTCCAAGCTGCATGCAGATTCTAGAGGCTGAAGTCAAACGGCCTTCTTTGTGATTCTGTGCCCAACAGGAAGCATCTGTGGAGAGCAGAAGTGTTGTGACCTCTCGGCCGTTACTTCAAAACCATCACGTTGCCACTGCATCGTGACAGCCTCCATCTCAGATCTGAAAACCCAGGCCTTACACCACTAACCAAAACCTAGTTATGTTCAAAGCAATGCTTTCAGGCTCAAACTAAACACTGACAGAACTCCTACTGGCATCTAGTCCAGACTTTTGATTATCAGTATAAAGCCTAGTCCACATGGCAGCTTATTCTGGTTGAGAACTGCACAGTTCGACAGGAAAAACCTAGTGTTTTTCAAACTTTTTGATGCCAACGACTTTCAAATATGATGATCTCATTGCAACCCATATTATATGTGTATACAATTTGTTTTGGCTTCACTACAGTAACAATATAATTGTTTTATTAATAATAAATTTGTTTAAAAATTTTTTTTTTTAGAAAAGATGCATTAAATTTACATTTCAAATGACAAAAATCTATTTTAAATAAATGCTGTTCTTTTGAGTGTTCTATTTATAAGTTCTCTGTTCAAATATGAAGCAGCACAACTGTTTTCAACACTGATAATAAGAAGTGTTAATCATATTAGTATGATTTCTGAAGAATCATGTGACACTGAAGACTGG
>NW_015514109.1:0-342 GCF_001515645.1 Sinocyclocheilus grahami | reverse complement strand
AAAAAGGGAATGAAAGAAAGATGGTGAGTGAAAGAGGGAGATATATAAAAAGTGCAGGAAATAAAAGAGAATTAGAGAGCTATAAATCCTGCAGATGAAATAATAACTTGCGCACAAAAAGCCTTACTGCTCTCCGAGGAGCATGAGAACGAGGCCCGCGAGTCCACCCTGTACCTTCAACCAGCCTTTCATTCCCATTCATCCGTCCGCCCTTCCGCGGGGCTAAAAGAGATCTGTGGTATAAAAGCAGGGGGCAGATCTCCAGGTGCTGGCTGGCTTTGGGTGGTTTATTAGCCCCTGAGGCGGCACCGGGTCTGTCTTTGGAGAGATAAGCCTATCCTT
>NW_015514108.1:5745-6315 GCF_001515645.1 Sinocyclocheilus grahami | reverse complement strand
TTTTTTTGTCGCCGCCCGCGCTCAGCGAGCGACGGCCATTCAAATTAACGGCTGCAACGGAAAACAACGTACACCGGCGAGAAAAGCGACGGGAGAAGCTTTAAGGTCAGCCGTCATGTACGGTACTAGTATTAGTGTCCTCACCAAAATAACCAGTTAACCGTGTTTAACCGTGTGGCGCGTGACGTGTATTAGTGTGGTTGATTAATTCAGTGGGTATTCCTCAAACCCATTTGCGGCTGTGGAAGCTTGAAACTTGAGTTGAGAGTGAAAACAAGTGATACATGCAGCCGTTGTAGTGTGTATGGATTGAATCGGTTAATTTTGGTCGTATATAACACGTGTATCTTGAAGTAGAGCGTTGGGAAATATAGATGTCAGCATACCGTCCTGTTTTGTCTTATGCACAGTCGCGCTCACTTTATAGTCACATCCTGTCAAACATTTCTGTTTTTTTTTCAGCTGTTATCTACAGCTACATCTGTTATCTGCGGTTAATCAAACAGAGCACAGCAGGAACTGTTGTGTTCTTTCACGAAATAGGCCTCGGAGTAAACATATAAGCTTCAC
>NW_015514108.1:4795-5735 GCF_001515645.1 Sinocyclocheilus grahami | reverse complement strand
TGCTCTGGAAGAGGGAATGCATATGCATGTAGGGCTGTGTCCTAAAACCTAGTGAGGTGCTTACCTAGATGTCAACAATTCCCAAATCTGCTAAGTTCAAGATTTTGAAGCAGACTTGAAGTCAGACCGGAAGTCAGAGAGGTTTATCTGTCGCACTGTCGCAATTTGCAAGCATGCTTGTTAAAAAAAGTGTACAATCTAACACATCACATTAGACTGTTAGCACATTTCTGTCCTTTGGCTTGGCAAGTATTCCAATACGTCTGTGGTGAAACGTAAAAACCAGTGGAGTGTCAGGTGACAAAGTCAAATAGAGTCACTAGTTCTAATAATGGTCAATAGAGAATAACAATAGGTTCCCGGAAGTAAAAATCCCTTTATCTTTAGCTTGAATTTTAACAACAAGATAAACTAAACAGACATACCAATCTGAGATTGAGATGTGCTTCTGTAAGCCTCAGTTGACTTACTTTTCAGGTCTGTGTTGATGCGATTACATATTTAGATTTTTGTTCTCAAATTGCATCAGTACTACTTAGTAAAGGAATAAAATCCACTGACTTTGCTCAAAAATTAACACCTACAAAAATAGCTTTTACACTTCTGGTTATGTTATGCTATTTTATTACCAAATATTGGATTTAATCTTTTTTTTATCCACTTTTCTTTCAATTAGCACAGAATTTGTATTTTTTTGGAACTGAGCACAGGTTTCATTGATCTGAGCTTATGCACCCCACGTTTTTCAGTGGATACTGACAAAATTATCCACAAATAATGCTTTTTTAATTTAAAAGCTTGGATCAGTTTATTTAAAAATGAACGAAAGGCCTACGATCAATCAGTTCCAAAAAGATATACAAAACCTGTTCCAATTGGGAAAAAAAAACCAAGCTGACAGAAAGGCAGAATCCAAGATTTGGTGATAATATAGCATGAC
>NW_015514108.1:0-1301 GCF_001515645.1 Sinocyclocheilus grahami | reverse complement strand
TAAAGGATCATGTGACACTGAAGACTGCAGTAATGATGCTGAAATTCCAGCTTTGCCATCACAGGAATAAATTATATTTTTAAATATATTAATATAGAAAGCAGATATATGTATAAATTGACTTTTTAAAAGCATCTAACCAACTTGAAATTTTGAACGGTAGTGTACAGCAGTAGTAATACCGTTTTTGTGACTGGTTAAAGAGGTAAATATTATATATATAAAAAAAAAATTTCAAGCCAGTAACTGCAGACTATGATCCTGTTTCTGAGTAGGGATGCATATTATACAGTATCAGTACAGAAATTAACCGTGGCACAATACCAATTTCGCAAATTGACATCTCGGATAGCACTCATTCATTACTTTAAAAAGCCTGTACAGAGGGAGGTGAGAACGTGGGATTGACTCATCCAGGTTTAAGCTGTTGCCACTCTTAATTATGGGAATCCGCTCAGGCTCAGACACACTAGATCTTCGGTAAGATACTTTCTTTTATCTCTACGCTGGACCTGCCGAGTGATAGTGCAGCAAGAATATGGTGTAACACTTCAAGATGCTAAGCTGATGTATGGGGCGCTGTAAGAATCGTGCTGGATCTGATGCTTAACATGATACAGACTACAAAAGGTAGCCCCGATTTTCTATTTCTCTATAGGTTTTTTTTTTCTTTGTCTGTTTCTCTGTCGTCTTTTAAGAAGGGCGTCATCCTGAATGATACCCGCCAATGACATCCATCCTGAGGGTAACTCTTAAAAGTTCATGCTCGGAGACTATGTTTAGAATATGCTCTGAGCATATTGTCTCTCTGGTTTGTTTTGCAGTCGTGTCCTGAAATCCAGTCACAACAGGAGTTTGGTTATATTTGCATGTTGTTCCTAAAAATTTAAACGGCCATCTGGAATGTTTTGTTCTTTCCATTGTAACCTAGTTTGTTTAAAGTGTAGGATTCTTTTACAACATCTCTGAGCATTTAACCTTAGGTAATTCTAAATGACCTGAGAATATATCTACATTTCATTAACTTCTGTTCACGCAGTCACAAGTTACAGTACGTAAATCATTGGCCGAAAATTCCTAAAATTAGAAAACAAACTGGCAGTGAAAGTAGTTCCTGGCCATTATTAAAATTACTATATATACTTTTGCTAGAAGAGCTTTGTTACTTCCTAAAAATCCAATAGACTACCTTTCAAAAGTTTAGGGTCAGTAAGATGCTTACATGTATTTTTAAAGAATTGTCTTATGCTCACCATGGCATACAGGTGCATCTCAATAAATTAGAATGTCATGGAAAAGTT
>NW_015514107.1:4828-6312 GCF_001515645.1 Sinocyclocheilus grahami | reverse complement strand
TTTTTTTTTTTACATGTATCTCCTCAACAAGCATAGCCGGACACGTCATTTCACTGCGTTAAAAAAAAGGCTAGTTGAGAAAGTTTAACTTAAGGATATAAAAATGATAAAAATCTAAACTTTTGCACGACCAAGAAAAAAACTCCACTTTAATCGAATAATAATAACAATAACATTATAACCATTTATTATTTGAATTATTAATATATATGATAGCCTTTGTTTCTGTTATTAAAATAGAGGAAGATGTAAAATCATATCTTATAAGGGCCTTTAAATATCGACTGAGCTCCAAAGGCTGAAATCACTGCACCATAGAAGATATTCTTCAGACCAGTGTTATTGGCTTCTGAGTTCTTAATAGGTTTTCTGAAGTGGAATCTAGATCTTTGTTTATGTCTGGATAATCAGTGTTTTTGTATGTTGGGAACATTGATCTGATATCCCTCACTCCACAGGACTCCTGATGCTTTGAAGTCGGCAGGGGTCTGCTGAACTGAAGGGGGACAATAAGCTATGAATTCAACAGACCGCTCTTTTGCCTGCCGACTCAGTCATTTGTTCTCTAACGCGATTAAACTTTTCCAGGGCAACCGTTCAAAGAAATGCACAAAAAACAACATTCGAAACATTATAAAATAAATGCATTTTAAGTCAAACTTTTAGTCTAGAGTCCAAACTACTTTGTCCAATTGTGACATATAAATAAAACCCATAGTATACTGTAATAGTAAACATCTTTTATTGATATCAATAATGCATGAACATTATAATGCATGTAAATTAATTAGGAAGATGATTATATGTGTCCATTGGTTTCTGATGACAGGATATGGGCTTTTCCCTTCAAGAGTTCTTGCTGTGGATGCAGGCTATGAGGAAATACATCGTGCAAACTCAATAGCTCAATTTTAAAATCACCATTACTGGCTTCTTGGGAGAAAAGAAAGGAAAAGACAATGAAAGACCAATAACGATTTCTAAAATGAAATCAGATAAAGCACACAGTCATCTTTCTTCATATTCCTATATTACAGCTTAGTGTAGAAGCGTATTGCCTTATGAATATAAAACGACATGGTCACTCATTTGGAGTAAAAAAGGCCTAAAGTGTTTTCACCCTGTTTCTAGTTGTCCATGCGCTCTACTGAATGCTTGACATTATTAGAGAAATCAACAACAAAAAGCATTCTGCTACTCGTATTTATCTAACGCTCAGCAGCCATTGTAAACAACGCATCTCGTCAAGCAGACATTACCACACGCACAGAATACAAAATATATCATTACAAAGACTTTAAGAACCTCATATTAAAATATGCATTTGATTATTAGCAGGAAAACCCAGAACAAACAACTTTTTGAATGCCAACCATCAGTATCAGACTTTGTGAGTATCAGACATGCGCACAGGCTTGCAGAGCACAACATGCAAATAAACACACACACACACATATACACTCACACAGACAGACAGACAGACA
>NW_015514107.1:0-801 GCF_001515645.1 Sinocyclocheilus grahami | reverse complement strand
CAGAAAGAACATAGCATATTTAGAAATTCATATTCAAGTTATATTTAAAATATAAGACTATATATACGTGATAGTGTTATATTTCCTAAACAGCAGTTATAGTTTGGAGATCAAAGTCTAACCAAACGATAAAAGAGCACCATAACCCTCAAGAGACACCAAAGTCATGCCTTTGGAAGACAGGTTTTGAGAATAGCGTATCGTACATCACCACAAGACGTTGAAGCCATGGTGTATTTGCTGTCTCTACCCTACGACAAAGAGGTCTAGCGTTTGATGTTTGATGTTGCGCTCAGAAGAGCTGGACTTCAAGTTGACATTCAGTGGAGTCCCGCTGGAGCTGGAGTGACGGGTCTCCGATGGGCGGCGAGCCCGTTGGCCTGAGTGTGACCCCGTGGGGTCATCGCAGGTTTAGAGACAGAGTTACAGCCAGGATCACACTGGTCAAGATGCAGAAAGGAAGCCAGGTCTTCAGGAAGCCTACGCAACTGTGGAAAGAGAGAGAGAAAGACACAGTTTCGGTGAAGATGAAAACATAAAAGAAACTAGATTCTTATATGTGCTTGTCTGTGCTATGTTGTGTGTGAAATGGTTTGTAGGTTTGCCAAGGCACGGTCATGCTGTTTTTAAGGTGTTGTAGATCCAAGTAAAAGAATAGGGATGCAACGATACCATTTTTTCAGAACCGATCCGATCCAGAAAATTCTGAGTATCGGCCGATATCAATCCAATCCGATACCAGCGCAGTTTTTTTACATCAATGTAGAATTTCTATACTTCTGTGTGTTGACCTGATCGTCA
>NW_015514106.1:5048-6313 GCF_001515645.1 Sinocyclocheilus grahami | reverse complement strand
TTCTTCAAGAATTCCCTTGCGCTTTCCTCCACGGTCTGAGAGCAGTCCACAGAGGCCATGGCCAGAAGCAGGAGCCAGCGAGCAAACATTGCGACAGCACTTGTCCCACCGACACTGACACTGTTGTTTTCCCCATGCGTGATTTTATCGAAGACGCTCAATTGCTTTGCCCTTTGACCAACATTGTGTTTGAATGCAGGTGGTTGGTTCCAGGAAGGAGTCTCACTGGATGTTGCATTACACGTCTTCTGCTAAAATGACCATATTTATTATTAAATGGCCATATTATTATTATTAAAGTAACATCACACCTCTTCACAAATGGTATGGAGCAAATGACACAAAACATAATATTGTTTCAGTATTACTTAGCAATTGATGAAAATTATCCACTATTATAAATTATAAACTAAACTAACTAAATTAAAACTTTTAGTTTTTTATTACTATTTATTTTTAAATGAATGTGTGCTTCATATACCGGCTGTATCTGGTTTGTTCATTACTGAAAGCTAAAGCAAAATACACCAAAAATACAGATTTTTGCGAAGAGCAGACCTGTTATCTTTACTTTGAGCAGTAAGTTAGTTGTGCAAACATAATCTAGGCCTATAAAATCATAAATAACAGTGCCTGTGTCGGCTAAAGTAGATCTTTATCAAGATAAGCTGAAGACCCAGAGAGTGTCGTAGTTAAATTATACCTTAAAATATTAAATAATACATTTGATTGAACAGAAAGATATTACAGTTGGAACATGAGAAACATAGATGACTATTTTAAATTTCATCTGGAATAATTCCATGAATCATTAAGATGGAATAGTTGGGAACATTTTGAAACAGTCTCACTATAATTTAGAGGCATTTCACAGTTTTTAACCCCACCTTCACATTTACAATTACTAAACACAATGTCCAGACAAACGTTCAGTTTTTCAGTTTCAAATTTCAGATTGTTTAAGTAGATAGCTGTTTAATCTGTTTATTTTAGTTCATCCATGAATCAGAGATGTGCTTTTATCTCTCGTTTTGTTTTATGGTTTTTATGTGAGGTTTTAAAGCGAGGTTGGGTTAAGGTAAGGTTATCTTTGTCAGCCCTAATAAAACGTGATTAAATGTTAACCAGTAAAAACCATGATTAATCACTACATTATTTTTCTTTCTCTCTTAATTAATTTATTTAGTTACTCCCAATTTATAATATATATATAGCGCTGTCAAATTATTAATTGCGATTAATCACATCCAAAATAAAAGTTTTTG
>NW_015514106.1:0-971 GCF_001515645.1 Sinocyclocheilus grahami | reverse complement strand
GTCCAGGAATAAACTGATTTGACCCCAAAAAAAAAGATTAAGCCATGTAGGTCAAGCTAGGACCTGCTGAAATAATCTCTTTCTCCCAGAGTGATTATTACCATCGGACCAAAACTACTTCACCCCTACAGCTCTCACAGTTGTTGCTCTGCTCCTTACAGAATCAGTGTGTCATTTTTGTGGACTCGTTGCTATTTGTCAGGTTAAGGGGTTCATAGCATGCCATGGCCTTGTAGCTTGGCAGAATAAGGTGAAACTGGCAGTGTGTCTAGATTTATTGGCGTACCTGACTAGACTGACATCATCCCCGTCAGAATAAGTCAGTGTTTTCTTCTTGGCAGAAATTAAAGGGCATTTGACATATGAGTTTTGCTTTGATTGATTGATGGGTAAGACGACAAAGATGTTCCTGTTTAATATGCTATCATAGTCCACAGTTTATAAGTGCCAAACTTTGATCTTGAAAATGTGAACATTGATGAAAATAATAGTCATTGTATTGACCACAAGCAATTCAGACTCACTTTTATTAAAAGCCTTTATAATTAAAATAATAAAAAAATATAAAAGTAATTTTTAACAATTATAAATGAATTCAAAATTTTTCGCAAGTAATTCAACTTGTCTCTTTTTTATTTAAAGCATCTGTATGTAGTTTTTGCGACTTTAGAGCCCCCTACAGTTAAGTGATTGGAATTCACTGTCGTAAATATATCACTGTGATAATTACGGAAGATGGCTGCACGTGCATTTGTTGCTGCTGTAAAGCAATCCACCCTTTTCATGGAATTTTGTACCAATCTTATATACTCCCAGAAAGAACAGCTGTATGTGAGTGAGCGTGAGAAAGGAACAGAAGTAATTTGCCTTATTAGAAGTCAGTGTACCATCAGAATGATCTTGAAACTGATATTTCAAGGTTTAAAAAAGGACATACAATTGCTTTAACTATTTAAGCATTCGTTTTTTTT
>NW_015514105.1:5623-6313 GCF_001515645.1 Sinocyclocheilus grahami | reverse complement strand
TGTTTACAGAGAATTGTTTCTGTATTCACATTATTCACTTAGAAAACATCCTTCTAAAGACTGTTTTTGTCAATAAAATCAGTCTTTCCTACAACAAATCCATATTCTTTTCCCAAAACAGCCTTTTTGTGACACAAACCTGTCTTTCTAGGTAAGAGCATCCTTGTGTCAGTCTAACTCTGCAGTTTTTATAGGGTGGAGGCTCAGATGTTGAGCGGGCCAAGAAGAAGCGCCGTGGGGACCGTTATTCCGTTCAGACTTCGCTGATTGTAGCGGCCCTGAAGAAACTGCTCCCCATCGGCCTCAACATGTGCTCCCCTGCAGACCAAGAGCTCATAAACATGGCCAAGATCCGCTACTCTCTGGTATTTAGTCACATGTTTAGCCATATAGTTTGTTTAGGATAGTTGATTTACTGCTAAACAACACAAAAAAAACTCTTATACTACTGTTCAAATGTTTGGGGTCAGTAAAATGTTTTCATGTTTTGAAACGATGCCGCAAGTCTGCATTTATCAAAAATACAATAAAACTGTAATATTGTGTAATATTATTACAATTTAACATAATTGTTTTCTATCTTAATATATTTGAAATAGTAATTTATTCCTGTGATGGTAAAGTTGAATTTTCAGCAGACATTGTAGTCTTCAGTGTCACAAGATCCTTCAGAAATCATTTTAATATGCT
>NW_015514105.1:2885-4076 GCF_001515645.1 Sinocyclocheilus grahami | reverse complement strand
ATTTTAATTTATTGAGATACACCTGTAAGTGTCTGTGAGTACACATCTCTGTCTGTCTGTCTGTAGGTTGAGGACCCATCTATGCGCTGGCAGATGGCTCTGTATAAGGAGACCTCAGGTAAAGCTGAAGACGCTGATGTACCGGAGAAGGTTGTGAAGAGAGTTCAGGAAGTTTCGGCTGTTCTCTACCACATTGAGTTGGTGAGGCCTGTTTCCACATACACATGAAGTTACATGCTTTTTTTCCTCAATCTTAAGCCATTTCTTCCTCTTCTTTGTCTTCCTTCAGACTGAGCGTCCATTCAAATCCAAGAAGATGGTTTGGCACAAGCTTCTGTCCAAACAGCGTCGCAGGGCAGTAGTGGCCTGCTTCAGAATGACACCGCTGTACAACATCCCCAGGTAAGACACATATAACCTTACTTTAATGCTCTCCTGGAGTATAGTGGGATGCACAGACTTATTTTTCCTTTTATTTCAGGCACCGGGCATCTAACATGTTCCTTAATGGTTACAAGCGCAACTGGATTGAAAATGAGGGCTACTCTTTTGAAGACAAGATGATTGATGACTTATCTGTAAGTCTGTATATCCATTTACACTCTCTGAGTACACCCTCTTGAGTGTAGTTTGTTCATAGTGTTGTTTCTTGCAGAAAGCAATGGAGCAGGAAGAAGAAGAAGATGAAGAAACCGAATCAAAACCAGACCCCCTTCATCAGCTCATCCTTCACTTTAGCCGCACAGCTCTCACCGAGAAAACGTAAGCAAATCGCTCTGTGGTTTAGTGAACGGGATTTCTTGACAGGATTTCTTCTTAAGTAAAGTCACAATTTTCTATGTAGCGCTTTTTATAATACACAGAAATAAACAGGAAAATAACAGTGTTTCAAAATTGATCAATTATGAAATCCCTTTCATTTCAGATGTAAAGCAGCTCTACCGAAGACAGTTGCAAATATTCAGTTCAAATTAGTTCAAAGTTTAGTTTTTATAACAGTGTTGCAACGTTCGTCAATTATGAAAGAAATTAAATTCAGCTAATAACGGCTCCACATTGTCATTATTCAATTTCTAATTATTTCAATGTTGAACTAAGAGCTTAAATTAGTTTAATAACAGTGTCAATGTTGCTAAGATAATCAAATACTAAATTCAGTTCAGCTGTAAAGCAGCTCTACAGAAGGCAATA
>NW_015514105.1:1467-2666 GCF_001515645.1 Sinocyclocheilus grahami | reverse complement strand
TTTTACCAGTAAAGCGCCGTTCACACATCAATTTCAAAATACCGTAAATTCTGTGACATCATTATTGGAAATGACCTCTAAACAGCTGCGCCCCTTGGTGTTGTGTTTGTAAACATGGAGGGGTATATGCAGTCAGTGTTTTTGTTGATGTTTTTATTTTTATCAAATGTTCACATTCATGCATCGTATTAGATGACTTCAAACCGAACTACACAGCGCAGAGTAAATCTGCATCTTACTGTCTCTGCATCCTCTGCATCAGAATGTTATGATTGGCCCAGAGTAGATGTCTAACGTCAGCGGGTTCTGAATTCGTACATGCTCATACCGGCAATCCTGTTCTGCGTTCACACAGAACACATTACAAGTAATTTACTTGTAATGTTACAACTTCTCATATTGGTCAATTGGTTCCGGCATTCGTTCGGTATTTTTGAAAAGGTCCTGTTCATACATTATCGCTTAATGGTAATTTACCAGTAAAGACTGCATTTGTGAAAGGAGCTAATGTTGCAAAGTTCATTCATTTTGACATAATAATCCAGCTCAATTCATTTAAAAAAAATCACTTTTTTGAACTCATCTGATTGTGTCAGAACTAGATAGTCAGATAGCAGTCAAACTGATCATATTTCTGACATTTTTTCATCCTCACTGCAGTAAACTTGAAGTGGATCATCTATATATGTCATACGCTGATATAATGGCAAAAGTAAGTCATGAATCTAACTTTTAAGACTTTTATGTCTTTGTTTAAAGATGTAATGCGAGCTAACCTTACGTATCTCTCTGTTCAGAGCTGCCACATTGGTGAGGAGGACGAAGTGGGAGAGGAGGGGGGCGAGGAGCCATCCTTTGAGGTGCGACAGACAGAGATGGTATGGGGGGGCCTGGGGCTGGGGCCATGGGAGTCAGCGGAGCCAGCAGCTACAGCTACAGCTCCTGCCACGCACTGAGTGAACACGTCCAGAACCACTGCACCCCGCACACTTGATGTCTCTCACTGTGCCTCTCATCCTTTCAGCTCTCCTCTGTCTCTCTTTCTCTTTTCTCTTTATACCTGTTGTGGACTGATCTGTGCACTCCTTTGCTGGATTCTGAGTCTTTGTCTGTTTAACAGTTTATCTTTGTGTTTATTGCATGACTTGAGCGAGTGCAGAGAGACGGCTGCACACAAAACAGATGGAGAAAAAAAAAAA
>NW_015514105.1:0-283 GCF_001515645.1 Sinocyclocheilus grahami | reverse complement strand
CCTGACCTTATTGAATATGCATTTCTAGGAGTTTCCCTTTCAGACTCAAAATTAAAATTAAAATGAATCACACAACGCGATTTACTAATATTTGCGGTTGTCAAATTACTAGTATTTGCACCATTATTTAACGCAAAAAATTTGCGCTGCTCTTGGTAGATTGCACTGGTCATTATGGAAATTATCTGTCTGTGTTCTTTAATGTGCGCATTGTCAGTAAATCACCCACAGAATTTTACCCTCCCATCGGCGCTTTTATGGAATTGCGCTCTAACGCTAATTT
>NW_015514104.1:19493-20611 GCF_001515645.1 Sinocyclocheilus grahami | reverse complement strand
GTAATGGAAAACAGATAATTTCATCCACTGCTACTAGTTCTCAGAACATTAGTTCATTATTTTTCATTTAGGGTGGTGAGACATACATTGTCTGTGTTTGTATCTTCAGAAGAAGCCTCCTCCTTTTTCTTCAACATTGCGTCCACATCCCTCTCATAATGGGTGACTTCAGTAAGTGTGCGTGGAATGTAGGCTTTCTTAAACACCTATTTTGAGACAGATCCACCTGTGAATCATTAGAAAAGGTTCCCACAACACTGACCTTTGTGATTTCATGATTGCTGTACTACATGGGTTTTTTAACAAAATCATTTTATAGAGATAGCTAAGAATTTCCATTTCCATTTGTATGATTCCTTGAAGTGTTAAAAATTATATTTTGTGTACAAATGTCTTCACAACGACCATCAATGGACAGTGTATATGTGTGTGTATATGAGATATTACAAAATTAGCAAGTGTTTACCAGTTTTATTTTAGTATTATTTATATACTGTTATAGTATTTATTATTAATACTTTGTATTAGCTTTATTTTGTATATTTTTTGCTTTCATTTTAGTTTTATTAATTGTTGTGTTTGTCATTTTTATTATAAAATTATTTTTTTTTAAATTCATTAGTTTTATTTCCGTTTTAGTACTTCAGCTTAAGCTTTGGTTAGTTTATAAGACTGTTGCCAACATTTCTAATTTTTGTTTGTCTAGTTTAAATTTGTCAAGTTCAATTCATATTTTATTTCAGCATTATTTCAATTAATAAATTATTTTTAATAGTTTTAGATTTAGTTAACTATAACAATACTGACCGTTACTCTATACAAGTGCTCACAAAGAGCAATATTTGACTATTTTAGAGCGGGGAAAACCAAAAAGAAAAAACCCCCTCATATTTACCACAGAAAGAATGTTTCAATGATATTTTACATTTTCATTACATCTAATTTCCATGACTTTTTTCAGGACTGCACATTACTATTTAATAATTCTACAATTTTCCATGACTGTGTGAACTCTGGTAGCTTGGACAGGGATGCAAATGTTGAGAAATGTTAAAAATGAGTTCACCTCCTCGTCAACTTTGTCCTGATTGGATCTTTCCTCTGCAGTTCTTTCAGAT
>NW_015514104.1:16391-18797 GCF_001515645.1 Sinocyclocheilus grahami | reverse complement strand
TTTCATATCAAAAGTAACAAAGCACAAAGCTTATTGCAATTTATTAAATGGGAAATGCGCTACACTGTTCCGGTCATAAACTGAAAACAGGCAAGAAGAATAATCGGTTCTTGGATTTAAGAATTGATAGTTTCGTAAAAATGAGAATCGATTAAAATTGAGAAATCGGTATTTTACCTAGCTCTAGTACCCAACCACATCAAGCTTGTCTGAATGCACAAAAAGTCACAAGAAAAAGAAACAGCCTGTCATTAGGATTAACGATAATGCTTCAATGCAACTCACTGACCTTGTCCAAATACTGATTACTGTTGTCACTTGTGATTGAGGGGTCAGTGATAAACTCAAACAGCTCACGCACAGTCATAACTGCCACATTATGTTTCTGGAAAAAGTCAGAGAACAAAAGGAATAAAAAAAATGTTGACATTAACATTAATAATATCTATTACTATTAAAGGCTGTATAATTACCATTGACATTGCTGCAATCCTTGCGAAGAAACTCTAAATCATGAGGATGATCGTGCTCAACGGACTGAGAGACTTCAATAATATATAAGCTTCTCCATTATGATACCTGCACACCAGAACACAGCAGTGCTTAATGTTTTTTTACACTTTCCACTGATCACGGTACAATTAAACATCAGTAAACATTAACTGATGCTTAAAAAACTTGTGCGCATAATATAAAGTCAGCTTACAGCATATTGAACTCGCTAAGGTCAGCGTGGACCAGACGAGCTTCATTGTACATTATTCTCATGTTCTGGATGATCTGCAGGTAGAGTTCCCACACTTTGGATTCAGAAAGGACAGCGTTTTTCAGCAGAGGGGCAGGCCTGAGGAATACACCAACAAGATCACTTAAAAAGCCTGGAGTGTCATTTAGGAATTTGTTAAAAACTGAAACATTGCCATGTTTGGATCAGTTGCTGATAAGTATTTGTGCATCTGTAAATGGTGAAGGTAAATGCCCACTTACATGTCATCTCTACCAATAAAGCTCATGACGAGAACCTGATTCCGCAGCATGATGGGCTCTGGACTTGGAATCTGTGCGGTCTGTAGTCTTGAGATAAATGGATGCGCATTATAGACAAAAGTCTATAAAATTTTTCAAAAAAATGAAAAAAGCCACATTAACATTAGTTCTTAGTAAAAGATCCCAAGTGTACTAAAAATATAGTAAGAGATAATTTGACTGATTTCATCCAAACAAACCAGGGTTATAATAGTTAACTAAAACATTTTTCACTACTTGAAAAACAAAATAAAATTGACTGGAAAAACCCTCCCAACATTTTTCATTTTTAACCTCAAGTACTAAAATAACTAAAAGAATAAATGAACTAAAACTAATGAACATACCAATAACACTAAAATGACATCAAAACAAACTTGCCTCTTTGCCTGTGCTGATACAGCCGTTGATCTCTGAAAAGATGCCTCTGCTGAGCATTTTAATCAGAATCATACGTGTACGGGGGTCCAAAACCTGTAGAGTAACATTCAAATATCACACTGAATAATGCTGCAGCTCAAGTGAAATCATCACAAATAAAGCTTAAACAAACACACCTGTTCAACAGTAGCTCGTCTGATTGGTCCTTTACTCGAAACCTGCAAAAATGTATGAGCTTTTTAAGATTAAAGACTTAATGAATGAATGAAAATCATGCCTGTTGCATTGTTATTGGTAACTAAAAACTAAAACTATTAACAATACTTTTTGTTAAATTAAAGCTGAGATAAAATACAAACATTAGAATCAAAACATTTTTATTTTAGTTAGTTGCCAGGGCACACATTTGACATTTTCTTGTAATTACTAAAACTAAAAATAAATTAAAGCTAAATACAAATATACACAAAAACACAAATAAAATGACTAAAGCTAAAACTAAAATGAAAATAAATATATACAAATAAAACCTCATTCAAACTGCTAACAATACTATAATAGTATAGAAATAATACTAAAACAAGATTACATACGTGTCTGCTTCCGCATCACAGTGACTTTATTGATCACAGAATCAGCATAGCTCAGTTTATCTGTGAAACAAAGATACTTGAATCAGAAAAAGCTACACTTTTTTTTCTGTGGATAAATAGTCTAAATCTGTAGTCTATACAGCTTTTCACACATTTTCTCAATTTAATTTTAGATTAAGCAATAAAAAGCTTACCCAGGTTAATTTTGTTTTCAAATTTCCTCAGGACCTTGTCTGATGGAGTGGATATTTTTAAGGAAATTTTATTAGAACTTTGACGATTAGCCAGGTAGAAAAAAAAAGAAAACATATATAACCCAATATATATATCAGTGTTTCCCCTGCCATTATATTAAGCGGGACGGCTGCTACTACTACTACTAAAATTATTAAAACCTTATTTTTAA
>NW_015514104.1:14293-16180 GCF_001515645.1 Sinocyclocheilus grahami | reverse complement strand
AAAATTTTATTTAACCATTAAAAAGGAGTCCAGAAAAAAAAAAACCTGACCCCCCCCACCAGGGCCCGTATTCACAAAGCCTCCTAAGGCTAAAAGTAGCTCATAACTCACCGAATTTAGAAGAAAATCTTCAAAATGGGCGTCAGTCCTAAACTTAGGACTCCAAACTTTTTGCTCTAAAAGTATTTCTCAAAGTGTTTTAGCACTAAAACTAGCTCCTAAATCTGTGAAACATTAGGAGTAGTGAAGAGGACTCCTAGTCACTAAAGACCAAGCCACAAACTATCCTAAAATGGCTGTTGCATGTAAACATTTGAGAAATATTTGACGATGACAAGCTTTTATAAATCACCTTTCGTTTTGGAGGTTATCCCAATTCCAAATGTTCCTTTGATTATGTTCTTGTTTTCATTAATCAGTTGGGCAAGAAGTAACAGCTGTGCTTGTGTCCAGTTTGGTTTTCTTTTACGTTTGCATGTCTTACTATCAGCCATGATTATTCTACTCTGTTAATTAAAAGGCTTTATATGTATATTCACTAAACAAGAGAAGCATACAGGTAAGAGGCACACAATTAGCTGAACATATACTTGTTTAATTAGTAACACTCAGCCTGCATTTTAAAATCTTTATTTGAATGTGGCAAATAATCTCGGGTTGGTTGGCCGGCGTTGTCATCCAGCATTGGTACTTATTTATATATAAAATAATTTTAGGTTTACTTCCTTCGCATTTACAGCAGAATATCATTCAAAAAGTTGTAAAGAATTATGGTCTTCGCTCACAAGACTATCATCTTTTAAGCATCCCTAAAGTTCGTACTAATATGGGCCAACAGGCATTTAGTTATGCCGCTCCATTTGATTGATATCAATTACAAGATAGGTTATGCTTAAAAGAGTTGGTATCAACAACTGATTTTAAATGTATTTTAAAGGATCTAGTTTCAGAGTCATTTGATTGTAAATGCTTTGAGTGACTTGTGTATACTTCTGTATATGTAAAACAGATTTTAAATCTCAGGAGTTTAATTTCCTGGTTAATAAAGTTTAAATTAAAATTAAATAAATTAACATTTTTATTTTTTAACCTTTATTTGAATAATGCAACATAATATTGCACTCTACAATAGTTCTATAAATAAATCTCTGACAGATCAGCCAATCACTGTGTGCATAGTTAATAAGCATGCTGACATCATCCATAGCAGCAAGGTCAACCCCGCCCCCTTACTCTATACTCTTAGCTTAAGACTTCTCTCTATTCCTTAGTAAAAGTTTGTCTCAGCAGCTTTGTGAATAGGTTTTAAGAGAAATCTCTTTGCTAAAAACTTTTACTGCTATTTAGGAGAACTCTTAGTGGTAAGATAAAATATTTTGTGAATATGGGCACAGGTTTGTTGTCAACATTGGCCTTGTGGTCACGATCTTTCTTTAACGAATACCTGTGGATTATTCCCAGCCCTCATTGCAGTGTAGCGCTTTGTGAAGTCTCCTCCTCCTGATTCATTCCAATGCCATTCATCATCATCATAGTCCTCCTCATTTTCACCTTGCTTATCATTTTTGAAGGTTTGTAAAGTAACGTCATGCCGTTGGTTCTCCAGGGAGAGCTTGTCAGGGACGTGACTGATTTCAGGTTTCAAATACCACACATTGTGTAAACTTCACCCATTTAGTATTTATTAATTGTAAATATATTTTTTTGCTGGTGAAATTTGTCAAATTAGTCACAATAATTCCAGTTTGCCTCTCTGAAAACATGAAACACATTCCGTCATCATAATAAACATACAGCTACCATACAGGGTACACAACACAGATGTATATATATATATATATATATAAGACATATGCCGGTATTCGGTAATGCGATATATCACGGTAA
>NW_015514104.1:0-315 GCF_001515645.1 Sinocyclocheilus grahami | reverse complement strand
GTAATGGAAAACAGATAATTTCATCCACTGCTACTAGTTCTCAGAGCATTAGTTCATTATTTTTCATTTAGGGTGGTGAGACATACATTTTCTGTGTTTGTATCTTCAGAAGAAGCCTCCTCCTTTTTCTTCAACATTGCGTCCACATCCCTCTCATAATGGGTGACTTCAGTAAGTGTGCGTGGAATGTAGGCTTTCTTAAACACCTATTTTGAGACAGATCCACCTGTGAATCATTAGAAAAGGTTCCCACAACACTGACCTTTGTGGTTTCATGATTGCTGTACTACATGGGTTTTTTAACAAAATCATTTT
>NW_015514103.1:5030-6318 GCF_001515645.1 Sinocyclocheilus grahami | reverse complement strand
CCTGCCACATCGGTACGGAAACCAATTAAGTGTGTAGCAGTGACTGAGGTCCTGAGAGACGCACTGAGGTCTACATCAGCCATGTCAATCACTTGCTAGCAGGCAGACACATGATCGATTGAGAGCCCTCCCCTGGGTTACGATCTTTTTTACTTAAGTGTAGTGTGCCTGGAATATAAAGTGGATGTAGTATGTGAAGAGTGGCACTTTACACAAGTTACATCTGTCTAAACCTCAGTGCTAGTTTAAAATGCGTGCGTGTGTGTGGCCTTTTCAGACAATGTGAGGCTGACGGTGTTTTCACACCTGGCTTATTTGGAACATTTGTTTCGGAACCTGGTGCATTTTCTCCATTTAGTTGTAGATCTTATTGTGGAGATCTTTGGAGATTAATTTTTTTAATGCATTTACTGTACATATGGTTTGAAAGAGTTACAAGATACTGGAAACACGTCAAAGTATTCTGTTGTTTTGAATCTTATTGATTTCTTTTTATGGACAAAACCAGTTAAAACATTTTTCAAAATGTATTTTATGTTCCATACAAGAAAAAAAAAAGTCATACAGGTTTGGAATGAAAAGTGCTTTTTATCCCTTTACAAGGTTCTCCAAATCCATCAGATTGTAAAACGTTCAGTTCTAATAGGAGCCTTTATATTTAAGAGTGTTTGTGTGTATGGTTTTTGAAGTTGTGTTGCATTATGTTGTAAAATATTCTCTCAGATGATTGGTAGACCATAGTTTGGTAGCAGCTTAAATGTGTGTGTAAAAAAAAAACACACTGTGAATCATGTCTGTTTTGCTCATTTCTGGAACTGTGATAATTAAATCCTCACCCTCATTAAGAAGCTGTCATGTGCAATACTGGTCTCCCCAGGTTTGAGAAGCAACAGTCTAGATGATGACAGTTAATTTATCCACCTCCTACTGATGGAAATGTGAGATATTTCTGAACTATAAACAACAGTACTTTATTGCATACAGAGATATTTGTCACATTGCTTATGAAGGGAATTGGAATAAATTTGAAATTGTTTTAAAGAAAGGTTAATTCAGGTCCTTAGGTGTGTTTTAGACACATTTTTGGCATTCTTGCACATTCATAGCCTATCCACTCAATATGTTCTCAACTCATTTTTTTTCACTGAAGATGAGAACTGCAAAAATCTGCTGTTATTTCAAACACCAGAAAAATGAATGTCTTATTGCTTGTATTGCTTGTTGTGACAGTTATAGATATTTGAGGTTGTCTGAGGACATGCATGAGGTTGCATGAGGATATCTGAGT
>NW_015514103.1:0-1043 GCF_001515645.1 Sinocyclocheilus grahami | reverse complement strand
GTGCTAGTTTACCTGTGATTCTAGATGCTATTTAGATGCTTTTTTGAATCCTAAAATGTCTATTTATGTGACACATTGTTTCTATGTTTAGGTTGTTTAACTTGGAAATTTTTATTTTCTCATCCTTTTGTCATTCCAGACCTGTATGTTCTTCTTTAGAACAAAACGGAAGAAAAAAAGCCATACTAAAACTGTTAGTACAATGACACTGGCAGATATAGTTCACCAAAAATGAAAATTGTCATTCTTTACTCACTCTTATGTCATTCCAAATCTGTATTAGATCATAAAAGAAGATATTTTGATCTTTGATGTTTTGAAAGTTTCAGTGATTTTTTTTTCCTTACAGTGGAAGTTAAATGTTTGGTTCCCAATGTTCAACAATGATCTTCTTTTGTATGAGAAATGTAGTCTATTATTTAAAAAAAATGTTTGTCAAATGTCTAATTTGTGAGATAAAATCATTCACTCTGTTCATTAATTCTTTCAGACTCAAAAGAATGATTTGTTAAATCAGACTGATCTGGTTCTCAAGTTCAACTCATTGATTTAAACGCAGGAATTAACAGTTCACAGGAGGGGAAGATTTTCAGTGAATATTGTCTTAAACTTTCCTCAAGCAAATTTATCGTATGACTTCAGAAAACTTTGAATATGGCATTAGAGTCACATGGACTACTTCTGCAGTGGGAGAATAGGCGACATGCACTTACATTTTTTTCGACGTTGTAAATAAAGCAAATTACTATACTCTTTCAATCTTTCTACTTTCTACAAAATGTCACATCTAACTCAATGTTACTTGCCTTGTGAGTGAATATCGTTTCTACACCATTTTTAAAGAACTGTTCACCCAATATGGTTCTTCTATGGCATCGCTGCAAAAGCCCGTTTTGGAAACTTTTTAAAAGTGGTATCTTGTCTATTCTCCCTCATTTTTCTGATTTATTAAGAATTATTCTCTCATATTTTGCCATTTGATTTTTAAGACAGAAAAGTATCAAATCACATAGAGCACCAAGGATAACTTAACTATAACCTAA
>NW_015514102.1:5770-6319 GCF_001515645.1 Sinocyclocheilus grahami | reverse complement strand
GAAATCCTCCGACATTCTTCTTTACAAATCCACGTTTTGTACTTCAAATTAGTGTCCATTGTTTTGTTTCGATCTCTCCGTGTCCATCACTTCTGAGCCGCGCATGCGCAAAGCTGACCTCATTCTTGTGGAAGGGTGCTTTTTATTTCACGTCATTTGAACCGGAGCACTGCAACACCCGCTGAGTGCAACGATAGAGCTCGAAAGATCAAAGACAATTTTTAATATAACTCCAACTGGATTCGTCTGAAAGAAGAAAGTCATATACGCCTAGGATGACTTGAGGGTGAGTAATTTATGGGCTAATTAAAATTTTTGGGTGAACTAACCCTTTAAAATTAAAAGTTGTGTTAGTTAACATTATAATGCATTGTGCATTAACGACTGTATTTTCATTAACTTACATTAAGAAAGATGAATATATACTGTAATAAATGTATTGTTCATTGTTCATTCATGTTACATTAACTAACATTAACTAATGGAAGCTTATTGTAAAGTGTTACTGTTGTTGTCTTTCAGGAGAAACTCAGAGCTGTACTGGAACAC
>NW_015514102.1:0-1605 GCF_001515645.1 Sinocyclocheilus grahami | reverse complement strand
AAAATCATGAAAATAATGAAAATAATCATGCAGTTAAGAATATCAATCTCTATAGCAAACTTGCAGAGACTAGATGTATATTCTGATTTAAATATATTCGAATATTTACAGTATTATAATAAACAGCAGCTATGATAGCGAAGATGTGTTATTTATATGGAGACAACCATTTAATGAAAGGCAAACAGTAGGGGGCAGCAGAGGCCGTGGCTGTGACGTCACCGCGTGACGCAATGACGCAATGACGCACGAACGTGCCCCCGTCAGCTGATCAGTCAGCCGCTGCGGAATTAAGTCGCGTTGCTGCGATATTTTCATAAAATCAACGACAGGACGAATATGAGACGATAAAGAGCGGCTCCGGTGAGTAAAACACACCGACATTTAATCTGTCACGCGACCGGACACCGAAAGAGCCGCGCTGTCACATTATAATGATGATAAACACAGATGAACGGGACAGAGGTCAACATTGACACTGAAATCATCCACAGTCAACACATACATTTATATCATACACATACACATTATATACATGTATGCTATATACTTCTACATCTACACACGCGCTACACACAGCAGGTGCTTGAACACTGTACACATATGGCATTTGTGCAGCTGAAAAGGTTCAGACAGGTGATTTTCAGTCCAAATGAGAGTAACGTTATTATTTCTGGTGAATGATATCAACTGCTGATGCTCAGACATGAATATGAGACAGTTTCATTATGAGCTGGTTTAAAGTGTAACAGGATCGCAACAGTACACATGCTTTGCATCATGCATCATTGATTCATACAGGAGTGATTTTTAGGCCCAGACACCATCTTCAAATGTGTTAAACAGGGCTGATAGTGTACTTTATGGTTGGCAAAATATGAAATAAACAAACATCAAACAGACCGTGACTGTGAAGAGTTTTGTGCATTAAATATCAGTTTATATTTACAAATGTTTAGAATAGATCTGGTCAAAATGAGTGATTCTGTTACGGGTTTAGTCATGCTTTATGTAGCAGGATGCTGGATATACAGAATACAGAGCAATTATAGCAAATGACATGTATGCTAAATGTAATTATGTTCTTCTTTTACATATTTATAATCTGTATATCCTATGCATTATATTGTGTGTGTTGGTATGCAGGTATAGCTGTTGTTTTGCCCTTTTTATTTACGTTTTACTTTTTTGAGCACAGGAGGCGGCAGGCCTTGATATTAATGCCACTTATGTGTCAGATTGCATTGAGGAAGTTGATTCTAAGATCAGTTTGGCTTTGTTTTTCTGGCGCATGGTCATCGTTTATAGGTTTATAATAGATTTAGCA
Organism: Sinocyclocheilus grahami; assembly: GCF_001515645.1. Taxonomy (NCBI): domain Eukaryota; kingdom Metazoa; phylum Chordata; class Actinopteri; order Cypriniformes; family Cyprinidae; genus Sinocyclocheilus; species Sinocyclocheilus grahami. Next base: position 278 of record NW_015514102.1, on the reverse strand, counting down.
CTGCATTGCACACTTCGCAGCAGTTTGTTTTATTTTACTAAGGATATTGCCTTTTATTAAAGGTGTTATTTGAGTGTGTATGACTGGTGATTTGTTAAAAAGCGCTGTCATGCCATCATGGCATGGGAATTGTAACCAAAACAGATGCTTTGTACAGATTTCAGAACAGACACACTCTGTTATATTCTCTTTATCTTTTAGCGGATGATATTTCCACGCATTGTTGTTCTGGTAATAGGGCTGTGCGATATTGAAGAAAAATGTGATATGCGATAACT
>NW_015514101.1:4941-6319 GCF_001515645.1 Sinocyclocheilus grahami | reverse complement strand
ATTTCTCTTCTTTTACAGTGAGTCATTAGATGTCATCACAGACAGTGTTTCTGTGTGGAAACACCAGTAGAATCACATCTAAAGAGCTGCTCTCTGGAGAAAACCCTGCAAATATTCAGTGACTGCGATGCTTTGATATAGTTGGTGTATTGACTCTGTTTGCGGATGCTGTATATGTGTTTTATTCTCTTGTTTTCCTGGTTCTATAGGATGATTTAGGTGAGCTTGGAGAGAGGGTGTGATCTGTGTGTCGCTCAGTTCAGCATGTGGTCTTTTATACGTGAGCGTGAGATATTCCTGAGGAGTGTTTGTGGATCGGGCTTCTGTGAGTGCTGCAGCAGATCATCACTGATGCGGACAGACATCTAGACACGCTGCTCTGAGAGAGAGAGAGCAGTCTCTAAAACAACCAGAAAACATTTATCAACTGAAGAAATGTTCACAAAAGTACTTTTTTGAACGACTCACTTGTAGAGCCATTGCTCTTTGATTTCTTTGCACATGTATTGGTTTCTGTGTAAAACTCTACGAGAGTTTGTGTGCAGCGCTGGCTCCGGTCAAAAACTTGAACTCGGAGCAGTGTGCAGGTCTTCTGGATGCCTCGTGTTAGATGTGCTACTGGGAACCTGCAGTGAACCTAATGGGTGTAGTTTGCACGTCCAAAGGTGTCTTTACACCAAGTTACAGCTGTTTAAAATTCCATGTAAAGACACTGCGGCATAAAAGCCAGGCTAAACTACGCCTCCTCGGACCGCAGGGTCACAGCGCTGATGGAAGGTGCAATAGCTGTGTAAATGCTTTTATGCAAACAATGTCTGCAATGTTCAGAGGCGCTTTGGTGTCATATTTGCCGTGTAAGTGCAGCACAGATACAGATGAACAAATACTGAGTGATAAAAATAAAGGCTTTGATTTGAATATTTGCTCCAGACTTCACTGACGGCCAGATTCTGTGTTGTCCTATTGCATAGAGATCTTCAAGACACTATGCACTAAACCGGGTTTGTTTGGCATTTCAAACTCTACAGTGACTCTCAGGAGGATAAAGAGGGAGAAATAAATAAACAGTGTCTCTGTGTTGCCCTGGAGGCTCAATCTATTAACGCTCCCAGATGATCGTGTCGCTCATCAATGGGGATCTACTATCACAGATATCCCGCTGATGGATACGGTTACATCAGCACCGAGTAAACCAGATCCTCTTCTCCATCTGTCCCCGCTGCACCTGATCGACTGGTGAGAGTCCGTTGTCCTGTTCCTATTGGAGCTGTTGGAAAGGCCAAGGGTCAGCGACCTCCACGTGACACTGATCGTGCAGACCAAACCGTAAGTCGTAGAGAGCTGAAACCGGGAGGGATGGTCGTACTCACACCGCCTG
>NW_015514101.1:471-2448 GCF_001515645.1 Sinocyclocheilus grahami | reverse complement strand
ATGATGTTTAGAGTGAGTGTAAAATATCTGTTTCCAGTGTGGGAGTTGTGATGTTTGGGTTTGGGTCATTTGGGCTAGTTTGGTTACTCAGATCTGCTCTGAGATGTGATATTAACATCGGCTGGTTTGTGCGTCAGTCATGAAAGTTCAGCAGCAGCTGCAGAAACTCAAGAACGGCGTCTTCAGATTCCAGGAGCAGCTGATGGACGTCAAACCGTCTCCAGACGGTGAGCACAACACTGACCCTTTACCGCAGAACTATTGTGTTTAACGCTGCACATGCATTCATTTCTGTTGAATTTCAGTGATCGAGAAATTAAGAGAGACCATGAGCGATATTGAGAACTCCATCAATGCTTTCAAAGACACGCAACATCAGAGGTACGATGTCTGTTTCTGCTGAGATGTCCCGAGTGCATTGCTTCTCTCAAACCCTCGTCTGCTGCAGTTTTGAGGAGCTCCTGAAAGACGAGAGGAGCGTGTGGCAGGAGATCTGCGCCTTCGAGAGGAAGATGGACTCGTGGTGTGTGCCGGTGAGAGCAGACGGCGGTCCTCCTCGCTCAGAGAAGCCCTGCGACTGGAGGAGTCTCCCGGCCGAGGTGACGGCGCTGCAGACCTTCCTCCAGCAGACGGGAGGCCGAGACGGCGGCTGGGACGAGTTTGACCACCGCAGCTTCCTGAAGGTGTGGACCAAGCACAGAGGAAAGCCCTCGTACAGACACGAAGCACGGCTTTATCTGCCTGGGAAGACGGAGGAGGAGGTGAAGCGGCACGAGGACTGGTTTCTGGAGCTGCGCCGGCTGCAGGAGGACAAGAGAGAGGTGACGAGCTTCTGCATTAAAGGGATAGCTCAGACAACAGTTAAAACTCTCTCATTAACCCGTTTAATCACAAATCTTTTCCAGACATGAAAATATACAGATCATGTGTCGTTAGTCAGCTTTTGAAATAATCAATAATTTTTTTTTTTAACATTTCTTTGAAAAATGTTTTAATTGTGAGCGGTGGGATCATGTTTATACCGAATTAACATATTTCTGCAGTCATCAAAATTGTTATATATCTCAGCCCAGCTATTTTAAACTCCGTTTAGGATTACTATTACGCATAAAGACTCTTATACAACATACTGAGATAAAAGACAAAAAATACAACCATCAACATATTTCAAATTTGTTACTTTATTGTAACATGTATCATCAAATTGTTATATTAGTGCTACAACATCAATATTGTAACTTATTTGTAACATTTAAACTTTTAATTTAGTGCAATATTTTGTCATTGCAACATTTTAACAACTGCGACTGGATTTATCTGCAGACCTAAGTTCACTGTCATCCCAGCGGTCACTATTGTGACGGTTTACTCATTCTCTGACCACACTCAACAAAACTGAATATATGTGACCCTGGACCACAAAACCAGTCTTAAGTGTCAATTGTTCAAAATTAACATTTTAACATTTATACATCAAAAAATAAATATCTTTCCATTGATGTATGGTTTGTTAGGAGAGGACAATATTTGAAAATCTGGAATCTGAGGGTGCACAAAAATCTAAATATTGAGAAAATCATCTTTAAAGTTGTCCAAATGAAGTTCTTAGCAATGCATATTACTAATCAAACATTAAGTTTTGATATATTTACAGTAGGACATTTACTAAATATCTTCATGGAACATGATCTTTACTTAATATCCTAATGATTTTTGGCATAAAAGAGAAATGTATAATTGTGACCCATACAATGTATTGTTGGCTATTGCTACAAATATCCCCCAGCGACTCAACACTGCTTTTGTGCTGCAGGGTCACATTTATAACTGGTTTTGTGGCGTTCTGTCCTCCAGGCCATCTGTAAATGGCGAGCGTGTAAGCAGAGAGAGCGGGAGCTGCAGCGGGAGCAGCGTGACGCAGACGAGGAGCCACAGGAGGACGAGGAGCAGGAGGAGCAGCGCAGGGAGGCGTCTGAG
>NW_015514101.1:0-390 GCF_001515645.1 Sinocyclocheilus grahami | reverse complement strand
CAGGAGGACGAGGAGCAGGAGGAGCAGCGCAGGGAGGCGTCTGAGCGTCTGGAGGTCTGGAGGAGACGCAGAACACAGCAGAGAGATGAGGAGCGACAGCAGCGGCTCAGAGACCAGATCCTGCAGACGAGAAGAGCTAAAGAAGAGCGGCGGCGACAGCTGGAGCTCAAGCTGCTGGTGGAGGCGCACCTGCAGCAGAAGAAGGAGCAGGAGGAGCTGCGTGTGCTGGAGGAGGAGGCGCAGGAGCAGGCGGAGAGACAGGAGCGCCAGCGGCAGGCAGCTGAAGGCATCAGACGCTTTCAGGAGCGAGTGAGCCCAGCTCTGTGTGTTAGAGACTGAAGCTGGTGTTCACTCTGGTACTCAGTGACTCTCTCTCTCTCTCTCTCTCTC
>NW_015514100.1:5378-6320 GCF_001515645.1 Sinocyclocheilus grahami | reverse complement strand
ATATATATATATATATATATAAAACCTGATCTCGTGAACAGCATCGAAAATTATTTTATTTATACAATATGTAATAACAAAGACTACTGAACTAGAGAATGCATCATGATTTCAAGCATAACCGAGTTTATCATTATACAGTTTTGAGTCACTTCTCTCTCCTACCAAATTCAATGACTTTCAAAAAAGGAAAAGCATACGCACCAACTGGGGTTCTGTTAACATGTAGACTATGCATGTAAATACTGTCGCTATGGAATAAGCTGGAAATGAATGCAACTCAAGCAGAGGCAGACTTATTTAGACACAAGTCTGGAGCGCAATGGGCTGTATCACTTACCCGCTGAAGGTCAGAAAGTACAAAGTTGGGACGTAGTTTTTGGAAAGGAGCTGCAACTGTGCAGTCTTAAAATCAACCTGGTATCAGTTCCCTCTACAGTCGTATGGAAGCGAAACTGCAAAAGAGCACCGTTTACAACTTCTCGATCATTTGAACAGAACTCACTCCCCTGCGTGATGTGCGATTTGTTTTCTGACTGCGATGTGTGATGTGACAGCGCTGTACACCAGTCACCTGTAGGCACTTGTGACAGCCGAAGCCACCAATCACAGCGCTCACAGAGCATTGTGGGAAATGTAGTTCAGCTTCGTGTAAACGTTTAAGAATGAAAAAAGGTCGATTTTTATAGATGCTATAGATTCTTCATATAGATTCTAACAGTTTTAAGCAGTTGCATATAGTTTAGACCTTGTCAAAAGGTATACACTTATAGACACATTTTGTATGAGCTTTTGTATTTTATATTACCTTAATATGAACTTTTATGTGCGGTAACATTTAGCTATTTTACAGTGTTGGGTCCGAATCCACCTTGTCGAGTCCTAGTTTTTAATCACTTGAGTTTAAAGGGGTCATATGATGCTGCTAAAAAGAACATTATT
>NW_015514100.1:3558-3994 GCF_001515645.1 Sinocyclocheilus grahami | reverse complement strand
AATAATAATAAAAAATCTATTGCAATTGCAGAGTTTCAGTAGTTGGGTTCAGTTGTTGTTTCAAATTGGCCCACAGGGTGTCAGTATTGATCCTATTCTTTCCCATACAGGACAAGAACCACACACAAAAAAAAACGCACTGATTATGGTGTGCATTTTTTAATAAAGTGAAACATTAGTGCCTTCGTTTTCCATTCTAAAACAAACCGCAAGCTTCAAATGAAAAAGAAACATAGAATTTACTTCACAAATGCACAACTTCTGGATTTGATTGTAATAAGGAATTAAATGTTGACTTTGGATTTTATCTATAGATTTAATAACTTCTCTTGATCACAAACAATAACATTCTCTTAACCAAAGACACTTTAATATCTACAACACCTAGAAACGCCCTTGCCAATGCCGTCAATTAGACACGATTTAACTAGGCAAA
>NW_015514100.1:2143-2897 GCF_001515645.1 Sinocyclocheilus grahami | reverse complement strand
TTTTAACTTGTGTACGTCTATCGTGCAGCCACTTTGTTTTAATTTGTATCAAATTTAATATGGCAAGTACCCAGACTATTAAAGTCAATTGCCACATACATTGTCATGACACCTTGAGTTTGGACTACAGATCAGCACACTATAAAAAGCAGCACACTAAGAGCAACGAGTAAAATTCAGCAGAAAAAAAGACTGCCAAGCCAGGACTTTAGGGTTGGTTGAAACAGGCCTCAATTGTCTTCTGCAATGTTTTTGTAACTGAGAAGATTGGAGTTCAGTCTAATTATATGAGGATGTGGGGTACTGAGGGTGCCACCAGTCCATGAGGCGCACGCTGTGGACAGGGTCCAGCACTACCTGCACCCCTTGTTCACCCCTAAACTTCTTCCCTCGGATGACTGGTGAATCCTGGAAATCCAGGCGCACTCGGTGGTGCCTCATGTCTGTGCTCACATTAATGGTGAACTGAAAGACAAGGAGCGAATGATTCATTGGCATTTATGACATCAGCATGACTTGCATTTTCACTGTAAGTAAAACCTTCAACAAAAAGAAATGTGGAAACTTCAGCTTGGTCTAGACCACTATCATTAGATGACTTCCACATTCTAAAAAGAACACAATGCTGAAGTTTCTAAGGCTATAAATTTAGCACTACAAATTTCAAGTGACAGCCAGCACAAAGCCAAAATGTACTAAAATCTGAAACACACTACACAACTTTTGAAATCTGGACAGATTTTCAAACACTAGG
>NW_015514100.1:0-911 GCF_001515645.1 Sinocyclocheilus grahami | reverse complement strand
TTTTTGCCCTTGGTTGGCTGAAAAAGAAAATCCGACAGAATTAAAGCAATTAAATCTCATATTCTACTTTTATGACAATCTAGTGAACATACCAGTTTCACAAACTTGAAGTTGAACTCCCACATCAGCTCTGACCTACTTCCAGAAACTTTGTTGACCCAACACAACAAACACTGTGGGAACAAGAAAGGCATCAACACAAAAATCTTCACATTAAACATATTTAAATAGGAGCGTATGTCTACAAACCTTGGAATTGAGGAGTGTGGTAGGTGTAGATTCAGGGAGAGGAGGGCTTTTGGACACCCGCAAGCTAAAGGGCTCATATAAGTGAAAAAGCGAGCGAATAACACGTGCACGAAGACAACGCATCTTTGCAACAGAATCAGGTTGAAGGCGATCGGGGAGGTCTGCATCAAGATTATAGTGCCTGGGGGGAAAAAAAAAAAAAAGATAATTCAAAATAAAAAAAAAATTTAAATATCAAGATGAATACTGTCATGCATAAATACCCTTATTTAACACAGGGATGTCCAGTGGAGTGCAATAGTGCCTGCCCACTGTTATAAAAAGCCCCACAATACATTTAATACCACGTTTTGTCTGCCTACCTTTTGTAGAGTCGTGTCCAAAATGCAGCTGTGCACGTGGCAGTCCAAGCATTCTTGCAGATCAAGGAGAATCTGCAGACGTCTTCTGGCCGAATGTATGCAGCAAGCAGTAGCCAAATATCAATGGGATACTCCTCTCCATCTATGCACTCACTGTTTTCTGGCATTCATGATGACAGGAGTTACTCAAAAGCTCAAGAAAAATAACTACATCAGAACTAGGGTTGGGAATCGAAAATCGATTCCGATTCCAGTATCGGATACTTAAGGTCAGGAATCGGATACTTGTTGTCAAATTAA
>NW_015514099.1:5821-6324 GCF_001515645.1 Sinocyclocheilus grahami | reverse complement strand
CGCTTGAAGAACCTTTTGAAGCACTTTTATTTTTAAGAGTGTACTGAATTTAGTTTGATGTCAACAATACGTGGATTTTTCCAGGAAGTTTGTGTCAACTTTTCTATAGTATATAGTATAGTGACAGTGTCAGGCAGGAAAATTTCACAACAGAGAGACTTCGCTTGATTTAAATAAAAAATAAAAATCAGATGTCAATCAGTGGGCATTAAGTGGATTGTGTACAACAGGTATATCAGCAAAGTTTTGATCATGTTGATAATTAATATCTAAACATTTGCATATCAAATAAGATAAAGCTGGCTAATATATTCATAAATATACATTATGCTTATTGATTAACATAATTTTACAATTAATTACTGTAAGTTATGACAGAGTAAAACGTTATGAGAGAATAAATGTTTTAAAATTGTTTTAATTGAATTTATTCCCCAAAAGGGACAGCATATTCTGGGATACCAAATTAAAATCGAAAATGAAAGTCATGTTTAAAAAAAAAA
>NW_015514099.1:2854-3704 GCF_001515645.1 Sinocyclocheilus grahami | reverse complement strand
GTTAAATAAAGACAGCAAACTCATATACCGGGTAAAGTGTCAGCTGCACGAGCTCAGCTCACGAGACCCTTCGCGCGCTGTGACGTGCCTATTAAACAGCCGAACTTTAGCAGGTCTTTAAAATTTTGCAAAATAAGTTTTGCTTATATTTGATCTGCTTATATTAGAGGAACGCAGGCAAATTACTCGCCCAAACACTTAAAACTAGCAGTGAGTAACTTACATTACTCAAATAACTGTAATAGTTTTCAACCGACGCAGTTTAAAACTGCACGAGCTGTCACCATTCAAAAACTTCAACGTTCTGGACTTTATTCATGTTTTATTACTTAATCATTTCTCCGAATTGTGTTTCTACAGGATGGATTCTGTGATTAAAGCTCTGGAGGAGGTTCTGCGCTCCGCATTACCGCAGGGATGTATTACAGTTGGGGTATACGAGGCTGCAAAGTCACTCAATGTGTACGTTTAGAGGCTGCCTGTCAGTGTTACTGGCTTTCAATATCATTTCAACAGATGCAGTGAGACTCAAATCTCAACTCTTCTTTTTAGGGACCCTGATAACGTGGTGCTGTGCATCCTGGCCACAGACGACGATGATGTGAAGGATGTGGCGCTTCAGATTCACTTCACTCTCATTCAGGCTTTCTGCTGCGAGAACGACATCAACATCCTGCGCGTCAACAACACGCGTCGCCTCGCGCACATCCTCGGGGGCGCCGGCATGCACGGCAGCGAGCAGATGGATCTGCACTGCATTCTGGTCACTGTAAGTGTCAACAATAATTGTACCTGGGATTAGAATCTAAATAGGAAGCAAAAGCCAAAATAGGCCAGTACCCTGCACGTG
>NW_015514099.1:0-1821 GCF_001515645.1 Sinocyclocheilus grahami | reverse complement strand
GATGAAAACTATGCATTCACAGTATCCTGTAAGAACTTTTTTTTTTTACACAAGTTAATTGTTCTTTTGTGGTCTTTAAATTATTTATATTAATTTAAAGAAGTATTTATGTAAAAACTTTTTATACTATTATATTCAAATGCAAAATGAATTTTGTGTTGTAATAAAAGTATTTTTGAACACAACATGGTAGTCATGCAGGTTACTCTGTTAGAGGTTTCTGGAAATGCAGAGTGGACTAATAGAATTGACCTGACAACACCATACACCTCTCAGATCAGCGGGGTCACGCTGGACTCAGTGGCCTTCGTGACTCCCTATTACAGACCAACAAAAGCCATCCAAGCCTTTCTTTTGTCCTGCTGTAGTTAGCGTGACCATTGCATCTATTCATCAGATTCCTTTTTCAGCCGAAATGAATTGCTCAGGTTCAGTTTACTGTACGCTTGCTTGTGTGCGTCAGTGTCAAACTTGCTGTCGTAAATCAAGTTGCTCTTAATTGTGCTATGTTTGTCAAACTGATACTACTCTCTGTAGGTTAAAAGTCAATGCGTATAAAGAATGTAACACATTACACAAGACCAGCTGGAGAATGGAAGTGTTCAGAAATTCTGGCCCAGATCACATGACTGGCACATATTGGGTCAGGTTTCCTGATGCCACATACCAGTAAATCAGTTGCGTAACCCACCACTTCCCTATGCAAAGGTGATGAAGCAAGGTTTGAATGATGTTAGACTGATGCAAGGTAGATAAACTCCCACTACACGTGAACAAGAAAAAACTAGGTGCTTGGTCAGGGGGGGAAAAATAGCATCTCTCAAAGACGAGTTGAATGCAAAACACGGCAGTTAGGGGTTACTTAAAAATTAGCTTAGCTGATTGTATAAATGAACCATATGTAATCTTGATCGAAAGTCAGCTAGTCTCTCAACTCAAATAATTAATGGATTCTGAAAGTGTTAACTGCTCTGTGTAGGCAGTTTTCTGAAGTCTTTAAAAAGACTATTTTTAGACAGCTGGTGCAACAAGGACAGTTTGTCACAACTTACGTCACAGTGCACCACTCCTAGAGCTCAGAGTAACACAGCTCACGCCACATTAACTATCCTTTAATAACAATCGTTTGTCACATCTTTAATGGCCTAGAACAATTTTAAGCATCATCCAGAATATAGTATATTCTTTAAAAATATATTTTTTTACACTACCATTCAAAAGTTGTTGCTATTGTTTTAAATAATTTTTGTTTAGTTTTTTCAGCAAGGATGCATTCAATTGATCATAATTGACAGTAAAGACATTTATGCAGCATTGCCATCACAGGAATAAATCACAAAAATATATAAATAAATTGTAAAAATACTTCACAAAATTACTGTGTTTACTGTATTTTTACAAATAAATACAACCTTGGTGAGCATAAACTTATTTCAAAATGTAAAAAAATACAAATGATCTTATTAACCTTTTGAACAGTAGTTTACTTGGTTTCAAACTATTCTATTTAACACCTAAGCCTTGGGGTAAAAACATTGTTTTGTTTCCTTTGTGTGTAATTAAAGGTATTCACCCAAAATTAAATATCTGTAACCCATATGACTTTATTTCTTCTGTGGAACACCAATAGTGATATCTTGCAGAATGGCCAAGTTGCACTTTCACATAAAATGAAAAAATCAGCTTTTACATATAACAAATTTTCATGACATACACTAGTACAGTACAAACTGTTTGACCGTAGATTTCGCAAGAACACATACATATGCGATGCACAGTTTTACTATTTCACAATTTTAATAAAATCTTTCTTTCAAGGTA
>NW_015514098.1:5463-6324 GCF_001515645.1 Sinocyclocheilus grahami | reverse complement strand
TTTTTTATATAGAAGTGCTAAATGTAGTAAAGGCTGTCATGCACCAGTAATTATACACTTAAAGCACTTTACAGCAACCACCATGCTGCAACTTAATTATGGGATTTTCCTATCAATAGTTCTTGAGTGGTGCGGTACACATGAATAACTTGCTGCTTCTTGAGGCCTGAGCAGGTTGGAATAATAACACATGCCCCGGGTAGACGGTTTCCTTTATTCTCTCAACAAAGAAGTAATTTCCTCTTGACATCTCTTTTGAAAATATTCACTGGTCTTGAGTCAAATCCAAGTCTCGAGGACTCCCGGTTCTGTCCTGCTTTCATGTGACTCCAGGCAGTTCATAACACAAATTAATAAAGAAGGAAAACAGCAGATGCACGACTAGAGGTCGACCAGGCTAATGCACGACAAGCCAGATATTTGAATATCAGTCACAGTAATGAATCAGGTAATGCTGCCTATGAAGAAAACCTGAAATCGGCTGTACTGTGGTATGAAACTGATTTCGTAACACTACCAAGTTATTTCATAACACTACAAGGTCGAGGCCACATTTAATATGAAATGGGAAAAAAAATCACAATCCATGTGTTTTCCACTGGAACGTTTTTGGAAAGATGAAGACTGGCAGAAAATAATTATAATACTAATAATAAATCATAGTATATTTTAAAAAGTATATTTTAGATTTTCACTTGTTTTAAGCATAAAAGTAATTCAAAATAGACATATTTAAGATATATGAAAAATCCAAATATCTTGCACAAAATTTATTTCAATTAATATTCAAATTTTAAATTAAGTAAAGGGAATATCAATCGCGATTAATCGCATCCAAAATAAAAGTTTTTATTTACATAA
>NW_015514098.1:0-1411 GCF_001515645.1 Sinocyclocheilus grahami | reverse complement strand
TGCTTCAACTCCGAAATGCATGTCTGTTGAATTGTGTGGCTGCATTTCTTGTGATTAATGAGTTTTTATGTAAAAGATAAAAGATGAAATCAAAAATGGATAAAAAAGGGTGAGTAAATCGTGCTAGAAAAATATCAAGTCTATTTATCATAGCAATTTTACCAAAATGTTTTGAGTGATGGAAATATTCATATTATTCTATTTTTAGCAAGACAATAAAAAAATCTTCACAAATTCACACTTTCAGGTGAAGCTGCATTTCTTCCAGGGAAACCATTTTCCCACTTTGTGTGATGTAGCAACGGCAACTTGGATTGTTACATTGAAAAATATGAGTACATTTCCAAGTCTCCACTTAGTGATTATTAGATATGATGCATGAAAATAAATGTGATTCAATGATGTTGGAATTTTGACTGGGATCAGGACTTAATTAAAATGAGCTGTATAGTTTATTTTAAGTCTAAGTTTGTCTTAATGTTTAATTTCAGATTTACAGCTATCTAGACAAAAGTTATCGAGCCAAAAACAGTAAGTGTTTTTTTCTCGCACTCTTTTTTCTGCCAATATTCTTGCTGGATTAATATTCCTTAATTACCTATTTAATTTGTATATGTAATTTAAAGGCCTCTGGTGGGTTAAATTAGTATTCTAATGGCCGTAATATCAAACATATGAATCATTTGTCATTTAACTGCACTTAACTGCATTTTCTTCTAAAATTCCCATCAAAGAATAATCAATTCACACATTCACACACACACACGCATTATTTTTATAGTATTTATTAATATTTTGAATTAGCATTTAAATTTATATTTTCAGCTTTCATTTTAGTATTAGTAGTTTTCTTATGTGCTTTTATCATTTGTTTTTTTCCCCTTAATTTTAATTTTAAGTTTTAATACTTCAACTTACACATATTTATCTGTTACAACAAGCCAACATTTCAAGTTTTCATTTTTTTTTCATGTAATATTTGTTTTGATTTTTTTTAAGCTTTATTTTTAATTACTGAAAATAAGAGTTTTAGTTAACTATACTAGTTTTAACTTGTTAACTAAATCACACACACACAACGTCCCCACAGAGATAGTAAAAACATAAATATTGGACCCCACAAAGACAACATCTTAAAAATTATAATAAAACTATTGTATAGAATGTTAAACTCATGGCCCTAACTTACACCAAACCTAAACCAACCCCTCACAGAAACCTATCCCTAAACCTACCTTTCACAGAAACCTAACTTTATAAGAATGTTAAAACATAAGAATGTTTTCTGTGACAGGTAGGTTTAGGGTATGGTGCACGTTTGGACGATTGCCACTACTACTCACAAAGTAGTAAAAATGTGTGTGTGTCTCTGTCTGTGTGTGTCTGTCTGTCTGTCTGTGTCTCTGTCTGT
>NW_015514097.1:23511-23889 GCF_001515645.1 Sinocyclocheilus grahami | reverse complement strand
GTGTGTGTGTGTGTGCGACTTCTGAAGCCAAAGATATATCCTCCACTTATGCTGCTTATGTTATTTCGATAGGTTAAAACACTGCTACTCTATAATTAATCCTGAATGAAATTCATAGTTGTTTATTCAATTAAACGGAACAACTCGGCATGTCAAACCAGACATGCACTGCGAAGTGCAAATGTTTCCAAAGGACAAGCAGGCTTTTGTGTGCTTTGGTCATGATTTTTTCAGGACCTTGCTTTAGCTATTTCTGCTGCGGCACTGGAAGAGAGCGGTCAGTCAATATTTAATTGCATGTTTTATTGAGATCAATACAACACATTGACATCTCTGAGAGATTTTGTCTGTTGAATGGCTCGCAGGTGGAGGCTCAAT
>NW_015514097.1:5516-6324 GCF_001515645.1 Sinocyclocheilus grahami | reverse complement strand
ACATCAAGGATCGATTTGGGAATAATAATCCACATTGTGTAAAAAAAATCAGTTTTTACTTTTTGACCGGTACTGCTCTGTGTTAAATGTACGTTTACAATAAATAAATGTACAATTCTAATTAAAATAACTATAAATTCAGTTATTTCAAAAGCACAAAAGTGTTCAGATGTCAGTATTTATTTTTACATTTTTTATTAGAATTTTACGGTTGACCATTTGTATCATGAAAATATGTGATATTAATCATGAATGTTAATATTGATGCATTTCTACTTTTCCACATAGCATGCATTATGCGATTTATGCTCTGTGAAGCATGCATGCAATACTTTAATAACAAGGGATCTATGTATTAGGACTTGTGTGGTCTTGAGATTCTGCCTACATAGGCAGCTTACTAGTTTTTGTATCTTAGCTATGGTGGTCAAGATGAGGAGGAGATATATTTGAGTAGTAAATCCAGACTGATGAACCAAGATGTCTTGAAGGCTGTACTAGTTTTGTTTCATGCAGATGGGGAATATGTAGAACTAATGAACGCACTTGGTCTTGTGTGATTTCCTGTATTACTGTTTGTTCTGTGAAAATGTCATGTACACTTGAGATTGAGTGTTTGTTTTCACATATATTGATTAGTGTGTGTCTGAGAGCTGTGGAGAGAGGCATGTTTTCTGCATTATGCTGAAAGTATGATGATATGCCTTGAGGGAAAACAAGCCGTTGAGCACTAGCTGATTGCTCACCATATGCACATTTTTCTAATTGGTATAAATTGATTTAATGATCTGTGCATTTACACTCAGGG
>NW_015514097.1:3533-4536 GCF_001515645.1 Sinocyclocheilus grahami | reverse complement strand
GTGAGGAACACATCTTGAGGTAATGAAGAATGTGAGTTTCAGGCTTGTCACTTGCCCTGTTGAGCCAGTGTTACATTGCCACTACATCTTATTTGTTGATGTGCATTTCTATGCCTTGTAAACTTAGATTTCGGTTATATATTGAACATTATTGTTGCAAACATGGTCTAGACTTGGAAAATGACAAACCAAATCAAAAGGCCCAGGTAAAATATGCTATTTTTTGTATTCTATTAAAAATCATTTTCAGTTCTTATTTTCTGTAAATTACATTATCAATAAAATTATTTGTTTTTTTTAATTATTATTATTTTAATTTTGATGCAGGTTTTTTGGAATAAATTGAAATATGGTAGCTTTTGGATGGCTTAAAGCATGATCAAATAAGCCACAATATTTAAGAAGCAAACATGCAATGGGCTAAATATGTATAGAAATTAGTGAATGACATAGATTTCAACTGGAATTTTGTGTGGCCTCAAATCTGTGTGTGCCTGCCGATCAGCATTGTTATGAATTCCATGCTATTATTTTCTGTGCATCTGTTGTTAGGATGAGATGAGAATGACAAACAAATTGGGGTGTTTAATTTTATTTTTTTTTAATTGGGTGGAATGTATTTTAATATGGTTAAATGTGTTAAGTGCAGAGAGTACTGAACTCTAAGTAACTGATTGCATGGTCAGTCTATATTCAATCAGTACACGTGCAAGATTCCATGTGTGGATTTTGTTTTTTTCTTTTTTCAAATGACAAGTAAAAATGCTGACATGTTGGCAGAGCCAATGCAAATCTGGACTACAAGCCCTTTATCTTCTCTTCCACCTTCTCCTCTCCTCTCTCATCACTTTCTTATTCAGCTTTTTTCCTCCTCTGTCCATATGAAGTGCATTTATCCTCTGGGAATGGGGGAGGGAAGCTGTCACAGGGTGAATTGCTTGGGCAAATGCAGCATTCCATGTCAGGAAAGGCACAACTCCAGGGATAAGTGTGTGTGTGTGTG
>NW_015514097.1:0-247 GCF_001515645.1 Sinocyclocheilus grahami | reverse complement strand
TATATATATATACGCTAAAGTGAGTTTGACGTCCAATGTCCCTCGAGGAAACTTAAAGGAAGCATATGTCTCAAGATCATTAGGCTTTCAGATACATTTATTTATAACTGACTTTTAGTTTGCGTGCTAAGAATTTATAATGGATTCCCCGCATTCACTGCTAGCAAAGCAACACGTAGTTAAAGGTCCCCTGAAATGCTTAGAAACGCGCAGCGTTACTCTGTGTTGACGTCATTTTAACTGAAAC
>NW_015514096.1:5916-6324 GCF_001515645.1 Sinocyclocheilus grahami | reverse complement strand
AGTAACGCAATATTGTAATGCATTACTTTTATAAGTAACTTTCCCAAACACTGGTTATTATTAGCGGAGTCATCATTTTTCCCCCAGAGAGTATGGCGTAATACTCTTTACATATGACAAAACCTCTGAATTTGTTATGTTTCTGAAATATTTCGAAAGCATCCTCCGTGAGCCCGCCTTGACAGACGCTGTTGCATCTCCACACATGTGTTTCACTCACAGCATCACAGACAACCCGAAGCACTTCTCCTCCTCTTCACTGCAAGTAACGCGTTCACTTCAGATGATGATGATGAAGATGAAGATGAAGCACTGACAGACATCAGGAGCCCTGCTGGAGAGAGGTATTGTTGATTTCAAAGTTCATTTCTTTTGTTTTATAAAGTGATCGATGCAAGATTAAAAATG
>NW_015514096.1:3851-4213 GCF_001515645.1 Sinocyclocheilus grahami | reverse complement strand
TCTAATATGCTGATTTGCTGCTGAAGAAACATTTCTGATTATTATAAACGTTGAGAACAGTTGTGCTGCTTCATTTTTGTTGTTGTTGTTGAAACAGTAATACATTTTTTCAGGATTCTCTGATGAATAGAAAGTTTAAAAGAACAGCATTAAGTTGAAATATCATTTTTTGTAATTACAAATGTCTTTAATGTTGCATTTTATCAACTTATACAAGAACACAATACAATATAAGAACCTAATATAGAATACAAGAACCTAAGAACCTTTATTTATGAGTAAGTGGATGAGTGACTTTTCACTACTTTTAAACATGATCTCATAGTGCATTTGAGTGTCAGAGGAGGGTTATGGATGTGTCT
>NW_015514096.1:0-1160 GCF_001515645.1 Sinocyclocheilus grahami | reverse complement strand
AAAACACAACTTTAAAGACCTTTTATGTTAGAATAAGAAGTTTAATATATTTGAAAAACTACACTTTTTTTCCCGGAAGACCTATCGTTTCGTACTGTCATGTGACCACGATAATATCGAGACCGTTTTGCTATCGCGATATCACGATATTGATAATACCGTTACATCCCTATCATTTAGACGTTCTGTTTCAAATGCCATTTCGTTATTTAGCTTTTGTAAATATGAAGCTTGTGATTGGTTAATAGGGTTTTAATCAGTTTAAATTGTGGATAAATATTTATTTTCCTTTTTTTAATGTACAATATTCATTATTGATTTTGCGGTGTGACACGCCATCTAAAAATATTTTAAATATAATTTTGCTAATATGCAAATATGTTAATATTTAACTTGTGATTGGTTAAAAGGATTCTTTTGGTTTTATGTATATTGGAGGCATATGATTTGTTTGATCATTTAAATTGAGGATATATTTTAGTTTCATGCTAATATGAGACTATAGATTTTATTTTTACGTGCATTATTGATTTTTAGATTTGGGTAGTTGACGTGTCCTGCGGTTTTAAGTAGCATTTGCTAATTAGCATTTGTAAATATAGAGTATATCATTGGTTAAAAGGTTTTGTTTAGTGTAAATATATTTTTTATGTTTATTTAAGGCATATGACATATATAAGACGAAACTATAAAGTGTTTATGTACTGTACATTATTGATTTTTATATTTGGGAAGTTGACATCCTGCGGTGTGACATGCTGTCTAAAAATTTCACCATTTTGCTTGAATTTGTAAAGATAAAGCTGACTTGTTTTGTAGACTATAGAATTTATTTACATTTGATTTTTTTTTAATTTTTTTTAGTTGACCTGAAATACGTTTTGGGAAGTAAATATTTTAAATAGCATTTTTCTAATTAGCATTCGTAAATATGAATCTTGTGCCTGGTTAATAGGGTTTTTAATCAGTTTAAATTGAGGATAAATATTTGTTTTATATTATTTGAGTCTATAGAATTATTTTATGCATGAAATTTATAATTGCCATGAAAAACTCTTTGGAAGTTGACGTCCTGCGGTGTTACATGTTAAATGCCATTTAAGACTTTTTCAAAATAGCATTTTACTAATCAGCATTTGTAAATATTATTAGTTTTTTTT
>NW_015514095.1:5451-6325 GCF_001515645.1 Sinocyclocheilus grahami | reverse complement strand
AACTGAGCAGTTCAATTTAAGTGTTTGTTGAACACAGATCAGCATTTCAAATTCTACATTATTTTAATGTTAAATTTGATTCATATGCGACAGAATTTTGTAATGTCCCAGAGGTATACAGTAGCTGTTCACTTTCAATAAGTCTATTTTCACCAGTTACATCCATTCAAGTTGATTTGCAGGGCGCTTGCTAACATGATAGTTGGCCGTTATCATCATCCTATGAGGACACTCGCTCATTAAGTCTACATTAGTTCCAGTTTCTTCCCAGCATTTACAGAAAGAGTGGGACACTACTGAATTTGAAGACCAAACCACCCCTGTTCTGTTAGCACAGATGTATTGATACCCGTTCTGGAGGGTCCCACTTTTCTGTGATTGGATGTGTTTGGGTGGTGCTGAAGTGTTCTTGTGCTCTCTCAGACTCTCTGGGCCTGCGGAGTAAAGTCATGAAGAAGATCGAGGAGTTGAAAATGGCACCGGTCTCTAACTGCACTCCTGACGAGTACCTCTGTCCAATCACACGTGAGATCATGAAGGACCCAGTGATCGCTGCCGGTGAGTGTCTGAGGGCTGTTTACCTGCAGATTTTGTTTTTTGAGTTGAAACATTTTCTTCTTTTTTTTCCGCCTGCAGACGGCTACTCGTATGAAAGGGAGGCCATTGAGAGCTGGATCAACACGAAGAGCCGCACCAGCCCTATGACCAACCTGCCCCTGCAGACCACACTTCTGACACCCAACCGTACTCTCAAAATGGCCATTTTACGATGGACCACTTGTCAGTGATTTCAGATTATAATGAGCCCAGAACAGAAGTCTCTCTAGAACTGGATCACCATGGCACTGATTTGAGATCAGACTGACATTTAGCA
>NW_015514095.1:1806-4908 GCF_001515645.1 Sinocyclocheilus grahami | reverse complement strand
AAAAAAACAAAATCACGCAATATTTAAGCAACCACATAATACATTAAGAACAAAGTAACTGTGGATTCGCATTAGCATCACTTTTCCGATTCCACAAAGGTTTTAAACACTGCATTGCCACCTGTCGACATGAATCTGCATTATCGTCTCTGAGTTTATGTAAATTACACTAATACTGAGTTTCAGAGTGGGCTGCAATGCACTATAATTAATTCCCTTACCCTTGGTTCTCATTATAGTATTTTTTTCTATAATTGTGCAGTAACACAGTCACTTTATGACTTTACAAAAATAAGACAAAGAAATGTAATGAACTAATAACTTAAGTCTAAACTGGGGTTTATTGTATATGTTGCTGAATTATTCAAATACATTACGTAACAACCCTATACATGAAATTAATTGCAAATAATGTACATACGAAATAACCTCTTTGTCCTCAGACAACGGAATATGGTGCTTTATAACATGCATGTAAACCTGGTCTCCTTTATACAGTTCAGGTCAATCTCACAATCATAGTGGTATTTCATAATATATAGCTGTGCAAAAATAACTAATATATAAAATATAATATTGTTTTAATTAGACAACCAAGCCATGAATAAATTAGTCCAAACAGTGAGTAGTTCATGAAGAAATACAACACGCTTCTCCTCAAACACACACACACACACAGACTCAACACCATTCGATCAGGAAATCCTTTTGAAAACACACAGGACCGGCCCACAATCCTACTGTAAGAGACAGTATTTCATCTTGGTCGATGTCCTATGTCCTTACTGAAGTCTAAAGTCTGGTCAGATATCTTAATACATTATTAATAAATCATCTGTATCATATCTAGCATTTATATGTAGCATTTAAAATGTGCTTAAAAATGCAAGGCAATCTTTTAATCGTGTGCGCTTTCCTGGAGCACTCACACAAAATGCTTTGAATTTAGTCTTCAAAACTGACTCAAATGACATTGGGTTTGTTGATGAAAACCGAGGAGCCTATATTTAAATCGTAAGACTGTAAATAATTTGTGCTTAGTGTAAAGTATGAGTTGGTAGCTACACGTTGGACTCAATAAAGGAGCGTTTAGGTTTGATGGAGCTGATCAGGATGGGGTTGTCCCGGGCCAGGCTGGCCTGCTTGTGCTTGGGGTTACTGTCCTTGTATCCAGGTCCAGCATGAAATTTGTCTGGGTGAAAGTCAGGAGTATGTGTGCTGTTATGGATGGGCTCCTGATAAGCGCTTGTTTTAGCGTATTGGAGGTCACTGGTCAGTCCCTGCGAGTGCGTGTTCATGACAACACCAACATTGTGCCCTACAAGCCCTTCTGGCACAAGTCCTTGCCAGCCGTAACCAGACACCAGATTGCCATGATGACCTTGCTGCTGCTGGAAACGTGCAGTCTTGTCAATGATGCCCATAAATGGGCGTGGCTTATGCTCAGATTGCCATGTGCTGCTGTCGGCACTCGCCACGGAATTGCGCACTCGGCTGGAATCCACCAGGTTCCCGCTGGAGGAGTTTGACACTCTAACACTGCTGCTCCTGCAGAATTCCCCCCTTGGCTCGATGCTGCCTTCGGCCTTCTCTGCATGACCAAACTGAGTGCTGCCCTCTCTGCTACCACCGAGCGGACCCCTCTCAACACGGCCAATGTCAATGCAGGGCCCTGCTCGGAGTGAGGCGGGCCGGTGGCGGCTCGGCATGGGGCTGGACCCGGCGCTCTGGGGCGTCCTTCCCTCTGCATGAAGTGAGCTGCTGTACTCTCGGTTTTTCATGCTTTGAGCCTGTCTGGATGGAAGATGCCTGAGGGCGGCCCGTCCAGGGGCAGCTGTGGAGACAACGGACTGGGCATCCGATATAGCCAGGCCTAGAGAATCAGGCAAGGTGCGGCTCTGATGCCAGTTCTCCTTCCTCTTCTCCTGCCTAGAGGATTCTTGCTCACGCCGCTCCTCCTCCTCATCTGCCTGCAACATGTTTATGCTGAGGCTGTCTGGGCTTTTCTCCAAACTCTCAATGTCCTGGTCATCGTCGTCGTCATCTTCTTCTTCCTCATCGTTGTCTTCCTCGTGGTGTGAGGGGTTGCTGTGAGAGGTGGGGTGTTTGGAACCCTGTCGCTGCAGGTGTTGGCACTCTTCCTCCACACGTACCAGTAGACGTCTGATCTCTCTGTTACTGGGGGACAGACGTGCCGCTTCATAAAGATCAGCCAGCGCTGTTGCAAACTGCCTGAAAGAGTGAAAAGAAGAGGAACTGCTAAATATTGAATCATTATTATAAACCATATGCAGTAGATAGTATAGATATATGCTCTCTCTCTCTTTGAACCTAGTAATCTGCCTCACTGTCTACTTCCTACACCGGAAGCAGCCTACATAAACAGGATCTTTAAACACAATGGAACCTTATAAATGACTAATGTAAAACTCTCTTCACAAGCAGCAGCTTATGTGCCATATAAATCATATGACCTTGGGAACATGGGAATCACCCTGTCATGCAGCCTGTTTTAATACGTTTTGGAGCTATAAATAGTATAAATGTGATTGACTGTGCTAGTCAACGAAGAACACAGCTCTGATAAAGCATTCACATAACCACTCTGCATTACAAAGCAGATTTAAGGCAGTAGCGTTATACTTAAGTGAATTGTATAAGTCTGCTCCGCTGTGCGATTAAGTGCTTGACAGTTCTCAGTTTGTTCTGCTGTATTTGTTGCTCTTAGCTTTCAGAAAAAGTTACCGCGATAAATAGCACTTTATAACAAAAAGGTTACACCAGTACAATAATAAAGCTCATAAATGCTTCATAAATTTTTTTTATTATAATGTAAATGCAATAAATTACTATAGTGCACTGAAATATAGTGTTATGCATCTTAATAATCTTAACATGGCATATGAACAATCAGCTAAATAGGCTAGCCTTAAAGTAAGTACACTGATCTACAAACTTTTTGTTTAAAAAACAGACATACATATTAGCAGTCCATGACTCATTTCAAGTTTGATTACATAGTAATCAAAGATGTTTAAATTCAGCAAATGAATCAGACCAGTGACTCCTGTATTGCGTTTTGTCCAATTTGGTCAAACTGAT
>NW_015514095.1:905-1425 GCF_001515645.1 Sinocyclocheilus grahami | reverse complement strand
TTTTGAGTCTGAGGTCAGAGTTTCAATGACGAGCCATAACTGTCAGCCCTAATGATGCACTTTAAATGTTTAATAGTGGCAGATCCTATTAAAATAACCATTAGAACTTCCGGATGCCTGTGTATTTAGGAAACACGTAGCAGGACACATAGTGACTCTCTATCTCTCTCTCACATTCATGTAATCTGCTGCCTAATTGCACTCAAAACACTTCTATGAACAGTCCGTGAGGCTCATCTCCTGAACCTAGACAAACCATCATATTATCTTGGAGGAGAAAATGAGTGTGCATGTGATCAATATGAAATGCCTATATAGCCATTTAATATACTAAATTCAGTTTGTTAAGGCACATAGAGATGTATTGTCATCCACCAATTGTTAGGAGTGTTATTGAAGCCTTTGACCTCTATCCACTGAAGTTACGCATACACTTGTGTGACATACATTGGTTTTGCGGCGGCAGCGGGACAGGTTGAGATACAGGGAAACCCGGAGCTCCCTGAATGCCTTCAGGTCT
>NW_015514095.1:0-608 GCF_001515645.1 Sinocyclocheilus grahami | reverse complement strand
CCAGTGACTCCTGTATTGCGTTTTGTCCAATTTGGTCAAACTGATTAAAAAGAACTACACAAATGGAGAATTTTGTTGTGCTGTATGTTTGGTTTTGCATGCAGACAGAAAGAACAACCGAAGTAATTCTCTCTTATCACAAACAATTCACATGTTCCAAACCAGCATGAAGGTTCTTTACCTGCTGCTCCTTTTGGCTCTAGCACGTGCATAAAATGCCTCATAGGACTTAGGCTTGAGCTCGAGAGCCTTGGTGGCAAACTCTTCAGCCATGCCAAAATCCTGTCAAGAACAATTGTGAAAGGAAGAAGAGAGAGAGAATTTGAGTGACAGGAGGAAGGGACAGGAAAAATGAGGACAAAATATCAATCACGCAAGTTTAACGCTTTGCCTTAACTAGACCCATGAGAATGGTTAGTGCACTCATGGCAGCACTGGTGCATCCTGGTAGTGATGTGTGCATACCAAGGGGCTGAATTTACTTGCTCACATTCTACCTGAGTCCTTCATTCCGCTCTGGTGCATACATCTGTAATGGGGAGACTCTCGTTGAAATTCCATTATTTTGAGTCTGAGGTCAGAGTTTCAATGACGAGCCATAACTGTCA
>NW_015514094.1:5452-6329 GCF_001515645.1 Sinocyclocheilus grahami | reverse complement strand
TCTAAATTTCTTATTTCTTTAATTTGATTTTGGAAAAAAGCATTTGAATGTTCTACCAAAGCATGTTGGGATCTTGGGAAGTGTTTTCATCCACTGGTGAATGGATTCTCAGACTGTAACTGTCCAGTAGTGATATGGATTTTTCAATGGTCGATGCCAATATCTAGAGAGATTTTTCCCACTGACTCCAACCCACAATCTTTGTGTGACCAGCTTACAATTGCAAAATCACTGCATTTTCTTATGTCACCTTACTTGACCCCTGGGGGGTCCGTGAAGCTTCTGCAGAGGGTCCATTGAGAAGATGCACATAATTCAAGATTCAATTAAAGTTTATTTGCAGTTCAATTTGCAGAATTGAATTGAATTGAACATAACATATGCAATGCAAATATTTTAATATGATCTAACCAGAACCATTATTTAATGCAATAATGTCAGTCTTTGATAATGAACAACATTTCCTCTTAAAGCCTGCATTAGACAACAGAAATCACGCACCGTGTCCTCAGCAATGTCGTTGGCATCATGCCCGCTGCTGGCCGTGCCCTGCTGGCCCAGTTCAGAGATATCTCGGGCAAGACAGCGGAGTTTCTCGCTCTGCATTGAAGAGGACTCACTCTTCACGCCAGAAACGCGCATGCGCTCAGGGGCCCCATTCCAATTTTCTGTTAGATAGAGATATTCACAGGTTAATTTTGATGTCTAATAATATCTTACTGAAAGTCTTCTATTATGGCATTTTTCTCTTATGTCAGTTTCTTTGTGTGTGCTTTGACAATATTGCATGCAAAACAATCATGCCAATAAATTGCTTGAAATTGAAATGGAACTGAAGGAGAGAGAGAGAGAGAGAGAGAGAGAGAGAGAGAGAGAG
>NW_015514094.1:0-3320 GCF_001515645.1 Sinocyclocheilus grahami | reverse complement strand
AATGCGTATCAATAGCACGATTTTCTGTTTCTATTTGGCATGCGACTTATTTGCAGAAATTGACTTTGGCGTGCATATGATACGCAATCAATGCCTGTAGTAGAAAAAAAAGAAGTGGTGGTACTCAACCCCACCCCCCCACCCAAAAATAAATAAATACAAACTAAAGTACTAAAAATAGTACTTTTTAATTTTCTAAATTCGCAATGAATGTATATAGTGCCACAATAAATAAATACATTAATAAATTAATAATTGTTTGCAATTCAATTCACATTTATTTGTATAACACTTTTCATGGTACACTGTTGTGAAGCAGCTTCACAGAAAATGAACATTTCAGAATCAGAATCAGAATTAGCTTTATTCGCCAGGTGTGCGCAAACACACTAGGAATTTGTTTTTTTTTACCAGGTGCTCCTGTTACATACATGCATACAAACATACATACATACATACATACACATCTGACATGAGAACAGAAAAAAACATTTAAATAGTAAGACTTAACAAAAAATAATGTGTATGAATCTGGAACAGTAGATTTATGTATAGATTTGTGCATTTGTACTCTATATAGAGCTGTATAAATAAGATATATCCATATGTATTTACATGATACTTGAGAAAAATGTCATTACATTTAGTAGTTTAAAGCACTTTTAATAAAAAAAATTGCACAAGTCAATCTGCGATACCAAACAGGAATACAAGGGGACGCCAAAAGACCACTAAATGAGCTACCTTGACCTGACTGATCCAGAATTACTAAACCACTGACAACTGCATAAACTAAAACACCTTCAGCCAGCATCCAGAATAAAACACTTGTGCTTTTAAGCCAAATAGCTTGCTGATTTTCTTTTTACTTAAGTCTGTACGTGAGTACTATTATCTCCACCATCTCTGATGACATCGGCCGTGTTTTCTCTGCATTAGTGCTGTTTTAAACTATACTGTTTGAATGCATTCGTTTACTGGATCCTTAGACTTTCCAGCAGTTTACCGGTTGATCTGATCGCAAAAAAACTGCTTCTTTTCATTTTTGTAATGTATTGTTTTCTTTAAAATTTACTGATTTAAATTAGCAATTAATATTTTATTACTCTATGCTAGGGTGACCACCTGGCTATAGATCTGTTGCAGGACAGTAGATGTGATTTTACGGGACAATGCGGGACATGTGCGAAACAGATACGTTTATTACTGTTATGCTATGTAAATACTGATTTACATTCTTTGGCATATCCGCAGAACACTCAGGCATTTGATGCGCTCTTGCATAGGCTATATAATTGAGTTTGAGTTTGACACATGTGCTGTAGAGGAATACGGAATATAGCGCATGAGTCGTATGGACTACTTTTATGACACGTATGATGCTTTATTGTCTCTTTTAGAGCTTGGCAGCCCTGGTCACCTTTTACATTCATTGTATGGGAAAGAGAACCTTGAAATGCAGTTACATTGTGTTTATGGAAATTCATATGGTGTTGAAAGACATGAGGGTGAGTAAATGATGACAGAAGTTTCATTTTTGGTGAACTATTGCTATATGTATTATATAATGAAACAATATTGAAAAATTTTATTAATGAAATATAACTAAATGTCATTATACATTTTAATAGTGAATCCATTGTCTATAAAGATAAAGTTATGATATACTAAAGGCTGTTGACATTTAAACTGGGTCAGTAATTGTCCCTATTTATCTTATTCTTTTTTATGTCCAAACTCATTTGTAGCCTATTGTCTGCTTGGATAAACTTGGAGTTATGTGCTTTGTTTAAGAGCACACTGACATTTTCTTGGGTCATATCTTTACAGAACTGAACCTGCTACGTGTTAGCAGCTCAGAGACTTAACCATTAAACAACCACTACCTTAGCAACACTCACTTATGCGTATTTTACATTGCTTAATCAGTTCATTTAAGAGAGAACATTAAATGGTTGTAAATGAGAAAACTAAAGCAATCATTTAGCCAACAATTTGAGCGATCTGATCACTAATAGTGTATTAAATCCCATCAGAGAATGCATGGACTAGTCATGCACTTTCATAATTACCTTCAAAACACATCATAATAATGCAGTGACTCGCCATGTTTAATGAACATACTTTCCGACATGATTTCCAGATGATTGTACAGTTATTATTAAGGTCATGGCAGCTGGAATTGAGATTAATCCTTTTCTGCACACAACAAGTTATTCGTGTTATCATTTAGTTACAAACCCGAAGCATTTTAATCAAATATTATTTGAACCCTGTTGGAAGTGATAATGTCATAGAACCACAGATGTGTGGAAATATGCAGAAATGTCATAAATGTAGTGTTTGTTCTTGATGTTACTCAATATTTCATGAGGCCGACAAGTATTTAATGTGCGACTCGTGTTTGAATTGTACCCTTCAACACCCTTCACAACTAATTGACTGATCAGTAGTCTCCGTGCACACGAACGCTCACACAAATGAGTTCAAGTGTCCAGAGCACCACCGAGTAGCACAAGTCGAGTACTTGTTTAGCCTTGTTCTTTATTGTAGGTCAGTCTATTAAACACCCATAAACTACAACCACACAATAGTTGTGCATGATGAAGAATATATTTGTATAGACAGGTTGTTTAGTGGCAAAATGGCAGAGCAGTAATCAGAAATTACTGTTTATTGATTAATGATGTGTCTTAATGCTTTATACGTAGAAATAAAAACAGAAATGTATGATTAAGTGCTCAATTATCAGTGGTTAAAAACCCCACTGAGAATCATACCGGCTGTAGATGCATATATGAAAGTGTTTTGTAGCAGTTTTTCACTTGTATGTTATTTTATCAGGTGTCTGCTTTCAGTTGGTCGGACAAGCGTGGGACATGCAGTCGAAGCCGGTGACGGCGAGGACTTGGTGGTGTGTTTGTGTGCCGTTAGCGCAGTGCAGGGTAACATTCATGGGCACCGTGCCTGTAGATGAGCAACACACACACTCGCTCTCGACCTTGTGCTTGTCCAGGGAGTACATAGACTTGCTGCCACACTTTCCCTGTGGGTGAGAGAAAAAGACAGATAAATAATATGTACATAGCTTCATGGTATTGTTGCAATAAAGCATAAAAATGCATCGACTTACTTCGCAGTAAGTGAGTTCTATCTTTTCTTCAGATTGGCAGTCCTCCACTCGAATGTAATTCAGCAAACCCACAGTCCTTCTGCACTCTGGCTCAGTACCTAAACAGACATATGCACACATCATGTTCAGATCAGTGGGATGGAGTAGGGCTGCATGATTTAAGGGAGAAATGCAGTATTTTTTTTTT
>NW_015514093.1:5644-6332 GCF_001515645.1 Sinocyclocheilus grahami | reverse complement strand
GAGGGTGTTCTCCTTATCCTTAAATGTAAATTTGCCTCAAGTATAATAGTGTACAGACATATTTTGTTAATCACATTTATGTGTGTGTATGTGTTATGCTCACAACTGTGGCAAATGTAAGTTTATACACTGTCCAATTCTCAGCAGTATTTTTAAGCTTGTAGAGAATAGCTTGGGTGTTACTGTATTTATTCATTTAAAAAGAGGAATATGATGATAATTTCTGATTCATTGACATGTTCATTCATTTATTCATTCATCCATCCATCCATCCCTGTAGGTCATTTCTAATAGGTTTAACTCACCCTGTGTTACAACACTCCCCAGACTAACCCTAAATAATTATAGAATTTTCATTATTTTAGCTGAGCAAAACATTTCCTATTTGCCCGTTAGTGCTTATAAATAAGGATTATTATACAAAGTTATTTAACTGTTGTATACATAGTGTTCAGGTAAAAGTGAGATTTTTTTTGAAGGGTTTGAAAGGGTTTGGTTTCCCAGAGGAGTAATGCGACGTAAGAGAAACATAAGTTCTGGTAAACCCAAGAACTCAGACGTTTGCTCAACTCTATGCCACAGAGGGCAGCCATTTTAATATATATGAAAATCACCTATCTAGTATGCACTATAGGGAACTGAACAGCGCAGATTTTCATAGAAACAAGAGAAGACTCTGGAACACTGA
>NW_015514093.1:3720-4127 GCF_001515645.1 Sinocyclocheilus grahami | reverse complement strand
AGAAAGAAAGAAAGAAAGAAAGAAAGTGGCATTAGTGGTCATCCCCACAGGCAGCTGCTTTCAGTTTTACTTCTTTTAAAGCAACTCTGTCACTTGGGGGCCTTTCTATTCTTTTAAACACTAAAATGACACACGCTGCACTCACTGTGCTGGGATCAGACACCATGAAAAGAAGAAACGTAAGTATGTGTGACAGATGTCTAAAAACTGACTCCTCTAATATCTACTAATATCTTAATAAAATGAAGTAGGCTGCTAATTATTAGGGAAATTACGTAGACTGGCTGTGACATTAATATTAGTTGTGTTTTCTCATAATGAGATCATCACAACATGTATAAATGCAAAAGTAACTTATATGCATATCATTCCACAGTTTTTGAGCCACGGAAAAAAAAAAATATATA
>NW_015514093.1:1550-2008 GCF_001515645.1 Sinocyclocheilus grahami | reverse complement strand
TAGTAAGTGTGTGAACAGTGAGCTTGATCACTTGACTCTTGTTTGTATACATATACATATATTATAAATGAATATGAAGAAAATGTGCTTTCTCATTCCAAGTAATAGTCACATATTTTTTTTCCTTTCTTTTAAGTCTAAATGTTAAACTATAAGAAGGACATTTTTGAAGATTCCAAAGATGGGCACAGTTTCCAGGATTTATCCCAAACTTTAAGAGTTTAAACAGACTGAATAGCGCTCTTGTGGAGTGAGTGTGTGTTTGAGTGTCAGTGAATAGACTGTGTGATATATTTAGTCTCGTAGGGCCTGCTGCTCAGTGCAGATAACTATATGCCAAGAATGCAGATGTCTGTGCAGTCGGACCACCAAACTGCTGAGGCAGTTTAATGCAGCCAAAGACAAGAAGTTTCATCCCATTAGGGCTGGGAAGTCTGATCCATTTTACCAAATTAATT
>NW_015514093.1:0-614 GCF_001515645.1 Sinocyclocheilus grahami | reverse complement strand
TGTTACATATTCTGTATTTTAGTTATTTTATGAACAATTACATTACAACAATCATAAAATCATATTCATTTTGTTATTTATATTTTTAAAGTAGACCTGCATATAAACAAAAACACTAAATATATTATAGATTTAGACTATAGATTATACAGTACAAACAAAAATAACATTACAGCTGAACAATAACTGTAAGATGCATTCAGCTATCTTGTTTTTTTTCTTCTGCATATAGTTCAACGTGTGATTAGGAAGCACTAGTACTTTATTATAGAACCACTCGCATCAAAACACTCAAGAACTGTTTAACAGAGCTGAATGTCATGAACATCTTTTTAGAAAGTAGAACCAGTTCTTCCTTAGAACCCCTCAATTGGCAGTCCTACCCCAGTGACATTAAGGGTTTGAAGAATAATCTTCAACTATTTCCTTTAAACAAAGGTATCAGAGAGTCTATCAAAGCCACTTGGGCCACTGGCTTCACAAGCTCAGTCAAGCGGTCAGGTCTATCTGAGACTGCAGCCCTCAGTTCAAACTAATCTGAGACATAAAACACTGAACCTCCAGGAGAGATCCCAGGACACACACACATGCTTCACACAATAACAAGAATGCAG
>NW_015514092.1:1423-6334 GCF_001515645.1 Sinocyclocheilus grahami | reverse complement strand
GAAAACAAACAGTAAAGATTCCAATTGATTTCTATTGAATGGGGGAAAAAAAGGAAGTCAATAGGAACCAAAACAGTTTGGAAACCAACATTCTTCAAAATATCTTTTTTTGTTTCACAGAAAAAGGGGCATACAGGTTTGTAATGACACAAGGGTGAGTAAATTATTATTATGAGTATTTTTGGATGAACTATCAATTTAAACAAGCTGTACTCGGCTCATTTAATGCAGATTTATTAAGAAAGTGATTTAACACCCTGCAGATCTACTGGTATTTATAGTAGCTGATAATACTGTAATCTTTTTGAGCACACTGGTGGTAAACCAAGACCTATAACTGGACTCAAGTGTATAGTAAAGTGTCTACTTTAAAATGTAATAAAAACTTCAATTGAACGTAATTAAGATCATGGTTATTCCAGCAAAGACACTTTACTACACATCTAAACCCAAACTACAAAGCTTTACAAAAACAATGCAGCCCCATGTGCTTCATCTGCTTCAGCCCTGCAGCAAAAGTCATTTTACAAAGGGGGCCCTCTTGCCTGACCTTGACCCTTCTCCAGTTTAACTATGAACTATGAAGAATGACATCAGGGGTTTGTATCAATGACATCAGCAGACGAAAACAGAAACAGACAGCTTGTGCTTCTTAACACCTTCATCAGCCCACGTGAACCTCAGCAACTGCCACAACATGGATAGCAGGAGTCAGATCGATGGAGCTGAAGGCTGACACTGCTAACTGTTCACACAAGGAAAATCTATTTCCACCGGTGGAGCCATAAATCTAAAGGAAAGGTTCAGCGATGATGCAAGCAGAGAATTGTAGCTCATCTATTTCATAGGTACTGACAGATGCCTAAGCACTAGATCATGAAAAGGTGCCACTTCACTGCAGGGAGGCTAAGGGAGGAGAGATCTGAAACTAAGGGTTTGTGAAATTGAAGAACAGGTCAAAGTTTTGCAATGTGGACATAAATCATGTTTTAATAAAAATGAATGAGTAGCATAAATGTCATCACATACCTGGGCAGCAGCTCCATATAACGCAATTCTGTATTACTCTGAGGGAATTAATGAGCTGCTAAAAAAGGTCAATCCCTGGTTTTTGTGTGCATTTTTTGTAAAGTTCAGGAATGTGATTCTACAAATCTGCAAATCTACAATTTGAGAATTTATTTAAATTTATAAGAATTTATGTATTTATTGCTTTTTTTCCGAGTACAGAATCAAAAATTGCACAGAAGGTCGTATATAAGAGCTCATGGCTCATAAAACTGAAGTTTGAATTTGGGCTAAGTCATGTTCCAAGTGGACGACTGATATATTGGCTGATATTTGGCATTTTTAAATTAACAGCATTGGCAGATACGTTTTTCTTTGTTCATTAAGTATCATAAGTTGGACTTTTTCATAGTCCATAAATAAACATAATAATATTTTCATATTTTTATCATATTCTTTGTGTAATGCATGTAAAAAAAATTTTCCCCCAAAGTGATTCATTTTCAAATTATTTGTGTTTATATTTAAGGTCAATCCCTGGTTTTTGTGTGCATTTTTTGTAAAGTTCAGGAATGTGATTCTACAAATCTGCAAATCTACAATTTGAGAATTTATTTAAATTTATAAGAATTGATGTATTTATTGCTTTTTTTCCGAGTGCAGAATCAAAAATTGCACAGAAGGTCGTATATAAGAGCTCATGGCTCATAAAACTGAAGTTTGAATTTGGGCTAAGTCATGTTCCAAGTGGACGACTGATATATTGGCTGATATTTGGCATTTTTAAATTAACAGCATTGGCAGATACGTTTTTCTTTGTTCATTAAGTATCATAAGTTGGACTTTTTCATAGTCCATAAATAAACATAATAATATTTTCATATTTTTATCATATTCTTTGTGTAATGCATGTAAAATTTGAGAATTTATTTGTTTTTTTTCCCCCAAAGTGATTCATTTTCAAATTATTTTAGTTTATATTTAGCTACACTGTAATAAATGACTGTGAATTTAACGGTAAAAGACTAAAAATGCTACAGTAAAAACCTGTTAAATGGTTAACGGTAAATTCCCCTACTATATACGGTGAAAAACGGTATTGGACATTACATATCATTTTACGGTAGTATACTGTTTTTGGAAGTGAGAGAGACCTATAATTTACAGTGAATAACCGTAAATTGACATTCCCAGAATTCCCTGCATTACATTTCAAATTTGATGTTTTTTTGTTGAAATAACTATGTTTCTTCTTATCAGTTTTGTATATTAGGGTTGTGTGTTACACCTAATGTTGTTAAATGAATGTTTATTGCATTATTTCAGTTTCATGTGTGTTACCGTGATGGTGTTTGGTGTTTGTGTGAATGACACTGTGCACCTTCTATATGTGTTATTATTTAAAAGCTGCTTGTGATGGGCTTTGGCTCATCATGTGACTTTCTCATCACCACCTGCATTTGGTGGTTATCAGTGTATTACAAAGGTACAAAACAGATTTCAGTACTTCAATAGGTTGGTATATTAACATTATATCAGTTAATGAAATTACGGGATTTAACTGTAAATTTAAGTTAAAACTGTAAAACCTAAAACGTCACTACCGTATTTTTTATGGTAAAATTCTGGCAACCACAGCTGCCGGTTTTTTACTGTATATTTTACAGAATTTTTTTTACAGTGTATATAATAAATTAATATACATTTAATTGCAGCAATTGGTATGTTTGTGTTATTTACTAATTTTAATTAAATTGTATGATATCGTATTTATTAGCTTTATATCGGCCAGCGGCCACCCAGCTGTCTAGATATTGGCATTTGCCATCAAAAAACAACTGTATATAGGTTGAGCAGTGAGTACTAGTCCCGATCCCCTTCCCCCTCACTCTCTCTATCATTTTCCTGGATGAAGTCTAAAAATAAATCTAAAGAGCACCCCCAAAATAGAGTGCCAATAAAGCTCTACTAAATCAATTTTATCCCCAATTTGGCCGTGCTAAAAAAGTGGTGCTGTGCTGAAAATGAGCAATAAATTGAACACGAGCATTCAGACAGGTCGCACATCATCTGCAGAGCCCGGAGCAGAGAGTACCAGGAGAACGAGGGCTTCTCTTCAGCTGTATCTGATAAGCTAAACACCCAACACTTCAATAGTCATATCCCTGGAGCCCGGCCAGATGGTTCCCGTCAAAATGTGCTAAGGATGAACAAACAGCGTAAAGTACATTATCTCATCCGTGTTGATTGAAGCTTTTGAGAAACAACAACAGTAAATTGCGAGTTGCTCTTTAGAGAGTGGAGGTGTGTCGGTTTGTTATACTGATGCTGAAATGACCCTCCTGCTGTTCCATTCGCCCCGCTGTCCCAAACTACCAACGTGATGCTCAATTCAATTACACAGCCAAGCAGGCTCTATTCGCTTCCTCTGCAGGTGGCTAAAGGGATAGGTCACCGCATAAACACCTACATTACAGAACAGCAAGAACTCGTCCAGCTGAAAGACTGACGAAAAATGGTTATACTGATGCTGAAATGACCCTCCTGCTGTTCCATTCGCCCCGCTGTCCCAAACTACCAACGTGATGCTCAATTCAAAAAAGTGGAAAATGGAGTAAAATCTCTGCGAGTGGTTTGCCTTTAGACTTTGTTTATCATGAGTTTCTTTCAGCATATAGAGCAGCTGACTGGGCACTGAGGAGTCAAACCCCTCCAGAAATTAACAGCGCTGCTTTCATTTCCAAACTCAGTCCTCCTGATACCATGTAGGGAGTCATATCCAGAAACAGCAGCCAGATTCAGGCTAATTTAGCTTGTTCTGCAGGCATGCACAAAACTAAAAACAAACTAATTTGAAAAGCAGTGAAATGTGAGATAGATTTTTATAATACATTTATATAATACGTTTTTATAATAAATAATTTACAAAATGTATAAAAATAGTTTGTAGATTTTTATTATTATACTAAAATATTACAAATATTTTATAATATTAATAATAATAATATTTTTATACATGATAAAATTTAACCTCAAAGCCTGTTCACATCAACAGAACGGTTAGATTTTAACATGCGATGCCTATTTAGACAAATGTGAAAAAAATTTGCAGATAGGCTGAATGAAAATGTAAATACACTCTCTGACAGTAGGTGGCGCTTATAAAAAAAAAAACCCCACAAATGTCAGCAATGCACAACTTTACATTTCTGACACTCACCTGTAATTGAGAAGAAAGGAAGTCAAACAGTTTTTATTTCAAATACATTTCAAATACGAAATGCGAAATGCATTTCGTTTCAAAACAGTTTTTAAAACCGTTCAAAACAGTTTTTATATATTTTTAAAATGCTGTTCTGATTTTTGTATTTGAAATGGTGTTTTGGTTATATGGTCAAATAACACAAAAAGAAGTGTAGAGAGACAAGAAAACAGGTTCTGGATTCTTCTGCTATAGTTAAAAATAGATTAGACCACCTTTCTGCAAAAAAATAAATAAATAACTAAGTGACATTAGGCGCGTTTCCATTACCCTTCAAATTGCGCAAATTTAAACTGCGAATTGAAAATATGCCTAATGGAAACGTTTCAAAACAGTTTTTAAAACCGTTCAAAACAGTTTTTATATATTTTTAAAATGCTGTTCTGATTTTTGTATTTGAAATGGTGTTTTGGTTATATGGTCAAATAACACAAAAAGAAGTGTAGAGAGACAAGAAAACAGGTTCTGGATTCTTCTGCTATAGTTAAAAATAGATTAGACCATCTTTCTGCAAAAAAATAAATAAATAACTAAGTGACATTAGGCGCGTTTCCATTACCCTTCAAATTGCGCAAATTTAAACTGCGAATTGAAAATACGCCTAATGGAAACGCGTCAATTTCGCAAAAACTCCCATATAA
>NW_015514092.1:0-1259 GCF_001515645.1 Sinocyclocheilus grahami | reverse complement strand
TTTTCGCATTTACAGGTCACATGGCGTATGTAAAAAGTCATATGATCATTCTTCAATGTACTATAACCTCCAAGAAACAGTATAATACAGCTCCAGTATAAGGGGCTTTCCCTACCATTAATGCTTAGACAATTTACACTGCACACGTCTGCGGTGCAGTGTGGCTCTGATACGGTCACTGAATCTGACTGCTGCCACTCAGTGCTTGTGTTTATATTTTTATACAGGCTATGGTTTATTCCAGCCGTGCCACGCATGTTTCTGAAGCGGCTCTCTTTGCTGCTTCTGTAAAGATACACGCAAAAGCCTCCTTTGAATAAATATAGCCAAAATTCCGCCAAAATCCGTTGCCATGACTTATCGCGAGAGGCAAAAGGTTACGTTTTAGTCGCATAACATTGGTTAATGGAAACGCCGTCATTTCGCAATACTTTTTTATTGACATTTATAAAATATCGCCAAAGTTTTGCGCAAATCTGTAATGGAAACACGCCTATTGATGGCAAGCAAATGTTTGTCAAACAGATGAACAGCTGTTCATTCAAACGAAAATGTTTTGTTGCACTGCATTTTCAGACTGATCATTCATCTTTGTATAAACAGGCCTTAAGAGTGTATATAACATTTACATGTTTTTTTTCACAGTCCTCTGTGAGCGAGGCAACACACATAGACCCATGACTGATGCGTTATGATGTATTGATATGAAAAGTCTCGTAAGGGAAATTGGATAGATGGAAAATCTTATGCAGAAACATATGCCCATTAACTGAATTCTGACTCAACAGATTCAGCAGGTCTTATCTTGGAGAAACGAGGCTCATTTTCTAAAAGCATAACATCTAGAATGCCTGAGCAGGGCAGGCAAGATGGGATAAAGTAATAAAGTATGGGGCCAGGGTGAGAACCGGTGGTCTCCACTAACACACTGGATGCTGGGAGGTGTTTTTCAAAGGAAGCTGGCTCGAGTCGAGACATTTGGCTGGTTCCTGCACACAGAGTGTCTATTCAGCCCTGTTCCTGACTACACCAGGGTCCAGGCCAGGAACGATAGAGGCTGTACTGAGGCGTGGGTGACCAACTACAATGCCCTCTTTCACTACCAGCCTATGTCCTCCTCCTAATACCACACCCAGCCTGGAGGGCACGAGGAGTGCCAGAGCCTTGCAGATACAGGGCCTAGTCACGAAAAAGTAGTTACACTGAGGCTCCTTGAAACCAAGAATGTATGTTCAGAATGGAGTTATTTGCAAAAAAGT
>NW_015514091.1:4972-6337 GCF_001515645.1 Sinocyclocheilus grahami | reverse complement strand
ACCTGTATGTCATGTATTTAAATATATTTGTAATTACACATTTGTTATGATGAAGTTGCAATTCAGTACATTTAAAACATAGTAACTTTAAATCTAAAATTAAAAAACACTACTGTTAAAATGATAATCAAGTACTTTACATGTGCTTTAGTATGTTAGCCAACACATTGAAAAAAGCATTAAAGGTTATTAAAACATCATGATTTAAAATGCACTTTAAAGTAAAACTTTTAATTTGACATTATTACTATGTGCACTTTTTAATAGTGTACTTAAGCGTGTTAAGAAGCATAATCTTGAAAGTGTCTCTCTTTTTAAAAATATACTTATAAGATTTGAAGTTCACTACAAGTGCGCGTTCAGTAAAATTAAGCACACTTCTTTTTCATATATGGAACATATGGAAGCTTGTTTCCAACACGGAATAAAAATAAATAAATAAAAGGTAATGGTGACTTTATCTCTCATAATTAAGCCTGTTTTTCAGAATTGCAAGATATAAACTCATAATTGCAAGAAAAAAACTTTTTTAATTTTTTATCCTTATTTTTTATATTTTTAAAATTTTTAAGCTTTGACATAAGAACGACATTAGAGTAAATTATATCATAATTTTCTTTCTTTTTTTGGAACTTGTCTTTGTAAACTCGTCTCAGGTTGTCTTTGTGAAACAGGCCAGGCTTGCATATGTCAAGTCAGCACTTCTGTAAACACACTTCACTATGAATAATGTATTAAAGTACGACATAACTGGAGATGTTACACACACACTGTTAAGGCTAAAGCAGAGAATGATGAATCAGGGTAAAAATACCACAGCACTCATCTAATCAATAATGAATGTACCTGGATGAGGATTTTGCCCAGACAGACGGACGGTGTGCTGAGTTCAGCCAGGAACATGACACCCTGGAAGTAATCGCCTTTTCCCTGCCTCCAGAACTGGAAGACAACGTGAGAAAGAGAAAGAGAGCAGATCTGAATATGAACAGATTCTCTAAAAGTTTCTGTTTTTTTTAAAACGTAGCCTATTTACCACAGAGATGGGGAAGCAGACGGTGACCATGACGACGTGATGCAGGATCATGAGGAACTCTCGCCGCAGGTAGCCTCTCACTGCCATAGCCTTGGATTTGGAGCCGTTGTCCACCTCGTGGCCTTTGACCTGAAGCTTGTACCAGTAGCACAGGAACATGGCGTAGATGTCATACACAAAGTACGGCACAGCGAACAGGATGTAGGAGCTGGTCAGCCAATGCCTGAGAAAGAAACACACAGAGACCGATGGGTTGAGAATCAGTAAGGGAAGCAGGTCTATAACTTTCTTTGTGAAAAAGAAGTACACTTTAGCATACTTTAAAAAAA
>NW_015514091.1:2869-4172 GCF_001515645.1 Sinocyclocheilus grahami | reverse complement strand
TTATTACTGAAGCCCAACAGCCAGACCATGTTCATAGGTTCAGCACACTAAAGCATGGAATTCATATCTGACTGCACAAATACACCTTCATAACTCTATTTTTATAGCCTTTATGCATTTAAAACGAACTGACTGACAAACAAATACATCAACAAATCAATAGGTTCACATTGTGATTAGGAACAAAGCGCACCAAAACTACATCTGTTTTGATTAAGATTTGATGCAAATTGATTGTACGCCAAAAAAGTGATGATGGTTGCACCTACTGGTCCTCAATGATGTCCTGACAGGAGGTGGAGATGATGTAACCAGCCGTAGAAGCCATAATAGCTTGGATGGATGACACCAACCTTAAAAATATAACAATACACGTAAGTGCTGCCAATGCGTTTGAATGTTTTCATGGTGTGATATATAGTGAAGTCCAAAAGTCTCAGACCACATTGATCTTTTGATCTATCCAAAGACTGTTTGGTCGCAACAAACTGAAATGTTACTATCTACTCATGGCCAAACCGAAGCCATGTTTAAGCCCGTGCAAGTGTTTTTTACCTGGCTGAAACAATGACGGCATCGCCCTCATTCCACCGCAGTCCCGGGATGGATTTGAGACACTGCTTGGACAAGAGGAAAAGGCCCGGGAAAAACACAGACCCCGCCGCTAAGATGGACAACATGGTCCCTCGTAGGTGAACTCCGAGATTACCGCGGTCAAAAAAGCCCCCCACAGTCCTCCTGTCCGGCTCCCGCTTCTGCAACCGAACACAGGGTTATGAATAAACAAACGAATGGCAAGCAAGTAGCTGATCAAATTGGAAGAGCGATTATAAAGAACAGCTCTTATCTCAAACAAGGAAGGGAAAATGGATTCTCCTGAGTCTGAATTGTGTTGCATAAACCAAGTTATTATGTACGCCCCATATGGTACCACATGTGGCCAGTCACAAGCAACATAAGTCTAACACATGCAAACCGAGTCACATGTCACAGCCAGAATCAGAGTCAATAATATCCTGCTTTTTTTGTTGTTGCCCTGAATCACACATGCCCTTTATTAATACAAAACCACCTACTGTAAATGTTTAATGATGACCGTTACTGAACACAAAGTATGCACAATGCATTATGCATGAACAATACACTAAATAAATGCATTACATACATACTAAAATTCATTACCTGGGATAATTGGCATGTGAGAGTGCAGACTTGCACTCTTCAAACTATTTTATGAATTTGACACATAGTAACAAGAACACAAATATGTTGAATATTCCCAGTAAAATGGAAATTATATATA
>NW_015514091.1:0-2235 GCF_001515645.1 Sinocyclocheilus grahami | reverse complement strand
CACGCACGCACGCACACACGCACGCATGTTTAAGAAGAAAAGTAGCTGCACGTTGACTCAATCGACATGCAAAATGGTCGACCGTTCTTTCATACAAAACATCACGACGTGACAAATCGGCGTTCCTCTCTCGAAATGTCACGTTATTGGTTGATGGAAGACAAAGCTCGTGTATTTGCATGACAACGAATAATAATGGGCGGCTTGCATTGGTGCAGGCCGTGATTAACTGCTGCCAAACTAACAATCATATCATGCGACATGTTCCGAGCGAGCAAATGAATGAACATACGTGACGGTCAGCGGCCTGTCGACGCTCGCGTCCCCGAAGAAACCAACAGCGAAGAGCGCGCGCATGTTTCGTCTACCGACATGGTTTCTGGTGTGTTTCTGCAGTGTCTTTGGTGCAAGTAATTCTTTCCGTTCAGTCCGCACGCGCACTCGGTTTAGCTCCTTCTTCAGCCACTGAGAATGCGGTTCGATCGAGTCCGTTCTCCTGCCTGATATGATGCTACATTATCGATCACGCAGAGGACAGCAGTGCGATGGCAGCGCGCGCCTCCATCAGCACCCGCACTGCTTGCATGCCCAGATAAACCAACCGGCTCCTGATCAATAACGCGTCGCGCGAACCTCCCAAACGCCGACCTTTGCAACCAGTCGCTGCTGTTATGTGGGTCACCGTCAGCCCATTTCATGACAAAAACATGACAAAGTCCCTCGGGAGAGCAAAACGAGAACGCATGTGGGATCTGCTAATTGTTTGTTCGAGGATTCAGGCCGTGCTTTGGGGAAAGACGAATTGAAACGTCAGTGGCAATCCCTCGAGTCTAAATGTATCCAAAACTCTTACCATACTAATGGAAACATCTGTGTTGTTCTTTCATGCAACGCTATCTACAGTACGCATAGAAAGCGAGACTTCCTCCATTCTGTGTCACAGCATCCTGGAGTAATGTGTGATGATGTTACTGACTTGAATTTGATGACTCAAATCAAGTCTGAATGCATCTAATCAAAAGAAAGGACTGTTTTGGAATTAAAATTCTCAGATATTGAATGGGTTGATTGACCACATGCAAACTTTTATGGACTTTTATTTCTATCAAGCAGCAATTATGAATTATTAAGAAATGATTAGAAATTGTTCTAATAATGATTCGATTGTTAGAAATTATTCCAACAAAGATTCACAAACGAGCCTGGTCATTTCTAAAGTTGAAAGGAGACGTATTATGCCCCTTTTTACAATATGTAATATAAGTCTCTGGTGCCCCCAGAATGTGTCTGAGAAGTTTCAGCTCAAAATATTCCACAGATCATGTATTATATGATTTTGAAAATGCCTATTTTGAGTGAGCTGTTTTTCGTGCCTGTCTCTTTAAATGCAAATGAGCTGCTGCTCCCCACCCCCTTTTCCAGAATAGAGCTGCTGACTAGGGATGGGCGATACCCCTTATTTTGTTTTCGATACGATACCGGTTATTTTTCAAGGCAGTACCGTCGATACCGATTACTTTATGTTTAAAACACATTTTAACCCGTTTAATCCCCAATTTTTCCCAGACATGAAAATATCCAAATGATGCGTCATTAGTAACCCTTTGAAATAATTAAAAAAAATTTTTTTTTTGGGGGAAAACTGTGAAAAATTTTATTTTATGGTCAGTCACAATTGTAACCGGTGGGATAATGTGTATACTGAATTAACATATTTCTGCAGTCATAAAAATGTTTACATATCTTAGCCCAGCTATTTTAAACTGTTTGATCACATTCTAGGGTTACTATTATGCATAAAAAACCCTTATACAACATTGATAGGAATACTGAGATCAAATACAACCATCGACGTATTTCAAAATTTTTACTTTTTTGTAACATATCTCATCACATTTTTATATTAGTGCTACCAGTATTACAACATTAATATTCTAACTTATTTGTAACATTTGAACTTTTGATTTAGTACAATATTTGTGCAATATTTTGTACTGCCATTAGGGACTGCCAGTGAATGGCTGTTGCACGCATAAAATGCAACCTTTTTGTTCTGACAGTGTATGATTTCTATTAACATTACAGAATAGAACATGATCAATATTATCTTTCAACGTTCAATTTAAATAATTGTAATTGCACAAACTATGTGGGCTACAATTTCAATTTGTTTATTGTGAAATAACAAACATTTGTTTTTATTTCTGTTCTCTGATAAGCATTGTTCAGGGCTGT
>NW_015514090.1:3091-6338 GCF_001515645.1 Sinocyclocheilus grahami | reverse complement strand
ATATATATATATATATATATATATATATTTGTGTGTGTGTGGCGACTTTTTTAAACCGGGTATGCTGCGTGATAAGACCAATGTTGCAGTGTGACATGCAATAATCTTATAGGATTGCTAAAATCGTTCAGTATGTCTCGGGCTTAAGGCTTGCAGTGTGAACGTAGCTTGAAAGCCCATGAAACATCACCGTTTCAGTCAAATTATTTTTGCTATTTCAGTCACCAAAATTTTAGTGGACAACTCTATTTCTGGTGCCATTTTATACTGCAGAGCTATTTAAAACGATTTCTGGACAAAGAACACATAGGGTCTCACACATACACGACTTTTTCCAGGTGTATTTGTGTGATGGCAAAATTATTAGAAATTATGTCACCTTCTTCCAGAGTGAATGTGCAGGTGATTTTTTTTTTTTTTTTTTTTAATTGCTCCTTTTTCAAAACTTGTCATGCTGAAGAACATGTCAGTGTCTTTCCAGAATGAGTTTGCAAATGATCTTTCAAGTTTCTCTGATATTTGAAACTCATGTCACACTCGTGGCATGTGAAATGTCTCTCTCCAGTGTGAAGCCTCATGTGAATGTTAAGGTTTCCTTTAAGTGTGAAACTCTTTCCACATGGAAGGCAGGTGTAAGGCTTTTCTCCACTGTGAACTCTCATGTGAGTCCGAAGGTTTCCTCTAAATCTGAAACTCTTTCCACACTGAGGACAGGTGAAAGCCTTCTCTCCAGTATGAATTCTCATGTGAATCTTTAGATTTGTCTTGTTTGAGCAAGTCTTTCCACAGTCATTGCACATGAAAGGCTTCTCTCCAGTGTGAGATTTGACATGATTTTTAAGGTGATTACTGTCTGTAAAACTCATTCTACACTGATGACATATAAAACTGAGAGGGAGAGCTCTTGAGTGAATAATCATGTGCTTTTTAATGGTTCCTTTATGTCTGAAATTCTTTCCACACTGATCACATGTAAATGGCTTCTCACCAGTGTGACTGTTCATGTGATACCTAAGGTTTGGTTTTGTTGTAAAGCTCCTTCCACACAGTTTGCAGATGTATGGCTTCTCTCCAGTGTGAGTTCTCATGTGCCTGTTAATACTTCCTTGTTGACTGAAACGGTTTCCACACAAGGGGCATGTGTAAGGCTTCTCGCCTGTGTGGATATTCATGTGGCTTTTGAGGGTTCCTCTTTTAGTGAAACATTTTCCACACTGTTGGCAGGTGAAAGGCTTCTCTCCACTGTGAATCCTCAAGTGGACTTTAAGGTTTCCATGTTCATTGAAATGTTTTCCACATTGTTTGCATGTATAAGGCTTCTCCCCAGTGTGAGTCCTCAAGTGGACTTTAAGGTTTCCTTGTTGATCGAAACTCTTTCCACACTGTTGACATGTATAAGGCTTCTCTCCAGTGTGAACTCTCATGTGGACTTTAAA
Source organism: Sinocyclocheilus grahami (assembly GCF_001515645.1). NCBI lineage: Eukaryota > Metazoa > Chordata > Actinopteri > Cypriniformes > Cyprinidae > Sinocyclocheilus > Sinocyclocheilus grahami. The sequence continues at coordinate 4,902 of NW_015514090.1, read as the reverse complement.
GTTTCCATGCTGATTGAAAATCTTTCCACAGTGCTGGCAGGTGTAATGATCTCTAGTTCCAGTCTTTTTAGCTCTTTTTTTTGTGGAAGTCTGAGTGCAACTAATTGATTTTTGTCCAGTTATGAAATCATGCTCTTTCTTATACTGATCTTCTTGCATTTCATCTAGTACTTCACTCTCCTTTTTCAGCACCATCAGGTCTAGGGTGAAAAGAGACAAATACAAGTTAACCGCAATTTAAAAGCAACAGTAGAACAGACTTTAAAAATTCCCCAAATCTGCCATTTATCCTGGAGATTCACAGTCCTGCAGAGTTTAGCTCCAACACACCTAATAAGTTGACCTTAAAGACCTTGATTCAGGCGTGTTCAGTTAGAATTGGATTTAAAACTCTGCAGAGGCTGGGTTGCAAGGCTGAGCTTGACACTCCCGTTTAAATTATTAGAAATATGCAGACCTTTCAACAATGTTCAATTTTGCACAAAAAACAAACAAACCGTAATTGTGAAGTCAAATTTTTTACACCCCATTGTAACACGGAAACTGTACTTCTTAAAGTTATCTCTGTTTTTCTAGAGCTATTGGATTTTCAACAACACTGACCACAACATTCTCTTGCATAGCTTGAGTTATATAGGCATTTGTAGACAATAATAATAATAGGATTAATGCCCTATCTAACTGCTACCACTTTCTTTGTGTAAATTAAGAGATGTCTCATCAAACACAGTATGCAATGCCTCAGGGCTCGGTATTAAGTCCTCTGCTTTTCTCCTTGTATACGTTTTCCCTGAGAATACAATAAGTTTCATGTCAATTACGAATAATCAGGAACTCACTGCGCCTTCAAACTAGCCCAAAAGAGGTGATACACCTATAGTTATGCTTGGGATTTTAGGGAAAACTTTTGAAATACTTAACATATATAGTTTTCTTACGTACACAAACCATCTGGGTTCACAAAATAATGATTAAACAGTTAATCACAATTGTGAGAAATTTACATTTCATCAGCATTACTGCACTTTCACAGAAGCACAACTCTAGAGAATGTGCAAGCAGGATTTGTTTTACCTCTAGTTTCCTGATTTATTGTGTTTATATCATTTGCATTACTATACTATCTACATTATGAACAATGGCAAAGCCTTAAGAAGCTTCTCTCAAAAGCTAAAACAGTAGATTTGGGATTGGTTTATAATGCATGGAATTTCACCATTCAAATCTAAAGCATTAGAAAAATAGTGTTCTCTCAACTATGTTCAGTTTTTGGCCTTTTGAGTCTTTATTATTAGGACAGTGCAGAGAAGACGGGACACAACAGGGAGAAGCAAGAGGGACAGGATGGTCAAAAGAACTTGAGCTGGGACTCAAATTCAGGTTGCTTGAGACACATTGGCACCACAAGTGGGAGCTCTGCCAACTAGGCTATTGGTACAACACAACCATGTTCAGTGCCATTAATTCATTTACACGAAAAATTACAAATATTATCAGATTGTTTTAAATAATTTTTTGGAACATAAAAGTATAAGAAATGCTGGGGAAAAAATGCAATGACACATTTAAACAAAGGCAAACAACCAGTAGGTGTCGGCAAAAGACTGTTTTAATGAGAGAGTCATTTAGTCATTAATTCAACTGATTTGTTCAAATGGCTGATTCATTCAGAAATGAGGCAAGTGACAGGCTGTGTTTAAAATGGCACACTAGCTTACTGCACAGTACACGGTGCACGCTGCCTACAATTTTTTTTTTAAGAATAATGTGTGAAACAATACAATAGAATAATCAACAAATAATGTTTCAGA
>NW_015514090.1:2289-2863 GCF_001515645.1 Sinocyclocheilus grahami | reverse complement strand
TTAAATGGATGCCATCTTATTGGGACAAATTCATGCACAAATTTTTGGTGGCCAAGTTTCAGTGCTTCCCATTTGTTATTGACATTTGACACCTGTGGTGGTTCCTCCATGGTTTACTTCAGCTAACACGTATAAAAAAAATTGTAGCCGAGTTGGTAACCAACCGTAAAGCACATTGTTCGTCACTGTCACCATCAATGGAGGAGGGGCGGGACAAATACCAACCAACCATCCTACTTGTACATCGACTGCCTACGACAATGGAGAAGTTAATATTACTGGTTACTGCTTTTTTATATTTGGGTGATTCTCACGAAACCATTAAAGCACCACGGCACTAATGATTTTAAATATAAAATGTGTAATTTAGTAATATAAAAAAAGCATCAGAATAAAGACAATACTGTTCTCTACCTTGCACAATGTGTAATTTCAACTTGAGAATTAATTATATTTCTATTTTACAGCATTTTCTGCTGAAATTCTCAATACCGCAATGCATCCGGATGGCTGTGCTCAAATTGTGTTATGTTGTAATTTAAACAAATTAAAAATATATAAAAAAAAAAAAAAA
>NW_015514090.1:0-1061 GCF_001515645.1 Sinocyclocheilus grahami | reverse complement strand
TAAAAATTAAGAAAATGTTCTAAAAGTGGAAGTAAAGTGTCTAACAAGTGTTTAATAATGATAAAAGTATTTATAATTTTAATAAATAGGATGCAATAATAACAGTGTAAATGATTGTTAATGTACAACAATACTGAGGTGCAAATAGTTTGTCTGCCAGTATAAAGTATAAATAGCATCTAATTATTATTTACACTTATTGCAAAGAACTGCTACTTTTTACATGGTAAATAGAATATATCACTTTTTCACTAAGTGTAAATAGCATCTAGAGCTATTTGCACTTAGCCTACTGTAAATAGGATCTATCGCTAAGAAAGTATGTTAATTCCACTTAGTGTAAATAGCCGCTGCCGTATTTTTCTTACCCTATTGGCAGGTAATTTGTAAAATAAAAATTATAATAATTTAAAGTGCATTTTTCTTTTTTTTCCCCCGTGAGATACCATGAAAATGAATAGCCAATTAGTTCAATAACCTTCCGTTCTGCCAGTTTTCACCTGTGATATTATGACAGTGATAAGAATTAAACTTGTATTGCGTCTGAAGTATGCAGATGTCTTTTTGGCGGGAGCTGTTGCCATGGTGAATCGTAACACCTGAGCTCCATTGATCATGGCTTTTCATAGTCGTGGTGCACGCGCTAAACTCAGGAGTCAACCTACTCAGAGTACCTAGTACCCAGAGTACTCAGAGAACCTACTCAACCTACTGAACCCGAAAACTCAGTTTCCCATCTCCGAGTAAGTCAACTCAGAGTTCAAGTTTTAACTCAGAGTTGGTTGAACCTCCTTATTGAAACGGACCCCAGGTATCAAAAACAAAAACAAATTGGCAAAATAAAGAAAACTTACTAAAGAGTGGACTAAAAAGCAACACGTCAAGAAAATCTCCAAGAACCTCCCCCAAAAGAACAGCCATTCTGGTCTCAGCAGCAGGGCTGGACTGGTAATCGGGCATACTGGAAACCCATTTACCCGACGGGCCAACACACTTAAGGGGCCAACAGAATAGTGTTTTTTTTTGCCAAGGACCATCATGCACAGACAGTGAGCAGCCAG
>NW_015514089.1:5684-6339 GCF_001515645.1 Sinocyclocheilus grahami | reverse complement strand
ACATTTTTCGTTCTTTAGAATCACATGCAACAAAAATGTGCACAAAATGAGCAGGAATGTGCAAGAAAATAAAAAAGGGGTCAAATATTTCATATTGACTTTGACTAAAATATTTGTTGATCTATAATTATTTTCTTGGTTCCCATTACAATTCTAGAAGGTGCAACGGACCAATAAAGTTCCCTAACACTATCAAGGATCTTAGAACCAAAATAGTCATAATCTAGCAAAACAAATGAACCAGACACAAGTAAAATTTGTAGCACAGAACAGTATTCGTATCCGTATTCAAAGATATCAGATTATTAAAACTTTATAAAATCACTGATTGTTAAAAGATTAATAGCTGGAAGCTACTTATTAAAATTCAGAGAATGTATCTTGACCATTATCATGTTTTCTAGGCATAAACCTGATCCATGTATCATGTTATTTCTTTTCAGACATATTTTATGTAACAAAACATCTACCAAACACTACATGCAAATAATCCAGTATTAATTGCATATTAAATGAGCTGGTTACACATGTGCCTGTGTGATAAAGGTTCAGACATTGTTGACAGCTCATCAACGATCAATAGAAGCGCTCTAAGCGCAGCCTTCCTGGAAACACAACATGCACAAGTAACACACACACACACACACACACACAC
>NW_015514089.1:0-1525 GCF_001515645.1 Sinocyclocheilus grahami | reverse complement strand
GTCTAATACTACGATTTCTTGATCAAGAAACATTTCTCATTATTATCAATACTGAAACCTGCTGTGCTGCTTCATATTTTTGTTGAAACTGTGATAATGCTTTTTAATTCTTTGATTAACACAAGGTTCAAAAGAACAGCAACTATAAAAAAACTGAAATCTTTTGTAACATTATAAACATCTTTACTGTCACTTCTAATGAATTTAATTCATTAACAAAAATAAATAAACTTGCCTTAATTTGTCTCTGCATAATAAAACTACATTTCTTTTTTTTTTTAAAAGATTACTGACCCCAAACTTTTGAACGGTGGTGCAAGTAGGTTGACTTCCTGAGGATTTTAAACAATGTTGTACTTTTAAAACAGTGCTGAGTTTGGTTGAGTGGTCTGAAAAATGAACTTTTGGCTCAATCAGTGGCAAGGGTTTGGGACAAAACCACGTTTTTTTTTCTTCCAAACAATGGAAGTTGGAGTGTTAGGTAAACGTTTCTAAAAAAAAAAAATAGGGCTGGGTAAAAAAGCATTTACTAATACAATATATATAGTGATTTTTAGAATTCCAAGATTGATCATTTTACTCCGTGCCAATGTTTCCTGCACTTATTTTCAGCAACTGTGGATTCCCTGCTGCTAAATCTACAGCAAAACAAGTTGAATAGTTGATAGTTTGAACTGCATGGCTTGGACCTGTTGGGAAGTTGGAAGCTTCCCTATATAATCTATATAAGCTGAGAGTTGAATTTCTTTCACCACTGACATTTCCTTCTAAAAATGCAAAAATATAGCACATTTGGCAACTCAGTTTGGTGCTGTTAGGGGCACAGAAGTTTTAGGCATCATTTGTCAAAACAGCTTTTTCCTTTTTGCTCTCGGACTGCTTAATTTGGCCAGAAAAAAAATACAACAGGGAATGACAAGTCAAAAAGATTTGTGATGGTTGATGGCAGTATCTGGCCAATACAGATACAACTGACAAAACAGTCATTCAAAGTTCAATTTCATGCACACGAAACCTACGGCTCAGAATAACAAAAATAACGTTCGACATACCTGGAATGCTATCTCTTTTTGGGAGATAAACACACAGGCAAATTTTGTCAGTTCAAACAAAATTGGTCCAAATTTGAAAGATGTCCATTGCCGCTGATAAGCACAGGACCGTTCGACTAGAGAATGTTTCATTAACATCTGCAAATTTAAAATGTCATTCAGAGGATGACATCGGTCAAACAAACATCATAGGCGAGCAAAAAGGTCTTGTTACATACAGTACGAAGTTGTGAACCATATCAATATATATATAAATGTATATACTTTTTAGCACTCCATAAGATAAGACTGATCAAATTTTGTATTTCTCGGCATGGCAGAAAGAGATACAGTAGAAAGTGCAATTTCCTAAAACCAAAAAAACACAAAAATAAAATGTGCACATCAATGGGTGTGTTATTCTAAAGCTTTAGTGCAATACAGCCACCGTTCAAAAAAAAAGCACTTGAAGGAGCGAGAGAGCGAAACCCATT
>NW_015514088.1:4975-6339 GCF_001515645.1 Sinocyclocheilus grahami | reverse complement strand
ACAATATGAACACAATAAGTACATTGTACTTATTTTCTGATGTAAGTACATATTAGTTAAGGCCATTTAATATAAAGTGGGACCCAAAATTCTCTCACTAGATCTGAACAGAATTTCTCCCCTTCCACCAAATAGAACAAAAGTGAGCTATGTTACAAGTCATTTTGACATAGAGAGGATTTTCTGTTTTCCAGAAATGGTAGGTAATGTTAAAGCATTGGACTTAAACGTATTTCCCCACCTTGTTACACTTGCGGTGTTTCTGGTCAAAAAGTACAGGTCTACAAAAATTAATTGTAAATCTCTCATTCTGCTCTACTATCGCCAAATCTTGGATTCAATCTTTTTGTCAACTTTTCAATTAGCACAGGTTTTGTTCTTCTTTTTGGAACTGGCTGATCATAGGCCTCGATGATCTGAGTTTATGCACCTCAGTTTTTGAGCGAACATTGCCAAAATTATCCACAGATAATGCTTATTTTCACTCAAAAGCTGAGGACAGATTTACAAATAATTTTTAAAAGGCCGGTCATTAACATCAACACGATATGATCACTTGATTTTATTCACAGATTCCATTTGACGTATACATAGCTACATAATGTAAAATACAGTGGAACCTAACCCTTCAAATGTCTGAATGCCGCTGCATTAAATAATCAAATATAAAAGTTTTTATATAAAGTTTATGTATCTGTGTGCCTCAAATGTTGCAGGATCTTTTTACTAACATCACTTCTATTCTTTATTTCGGCTTAATGTTCATGAATCAGCTGGTGTTCTTATGATTTTTAGTGGATGTAATTTCTCCTCAAGTTCATCTAAATGTCCTAGTAAATGACTATTGATTTCTTTTTTTCAAATGTTTTGCTTAAAAAAGGTGCTTCTTTACAATAAATGACACTTGGTGTGATGTTTTGTTATCTAATGCAATAACATTCATACATTTTTAACCCAATGTATCATATTTGATATGCTAAATGATCAACATGATCAAAAATTTGCAGAAAATCCTATCATACACAATCTACTCCCTTCTGCCGTCTGATTGATAGTTTACACTTTTTTAGCAAGTAAAATACCTTTTAGTATAATTGTAAAAACATCCACCTTCAAGTCATGACTTTTTGCTGTGAAATCTGATTTTTATAAGGTAAACATTAGAATAACTTTAATATTATTAGTAATATTTCAAGATGAACATTCACTGGAGCAATTTAGGATTACTTGAATATCCATGTCCATTTTTAATTATTATTTTTTTTTTAGAAAAATCATGTTCAAATGTATCAGATATGATCGTCAGGCTTTTGAAGAATGTTTATTTGTTCATCTCTCAATTATCATTGTATTGCATTGCATTA
>NW_015514088.1:2925-4580 GCF_001515645.1 Sinocyclocheilus grahami | reverse complement strand
TGGAAATGGTACTTTAAAATGTTTTGGCGGTCTCCTCCCCCTTAGAGCCCCCCTGCCCGAATTCTTTTACAATCAAAACTTTTTATAATTTTGACCAAAAAATATCATTGGAAAGGCCTGAGTCTCAGGATTACATATTTGGTGGTTATTTTGTGATAGAAGCAATATTGACAGAGAAATTTCAACATATGTGACAAAAAAAATGCATTAAAAAAATGTAATGGAGTTTGGATGGCACCCGGTGGCTGTTTGTGGTATGACGCCCTAAATAAAATCTCACAGAAACCTACATTTTTTTTCATATCAACTTCAAATTTGGAACATAACTTATTTAGACAGAAGGCTTAAATTTTATAGCAATTTTAGAGTAAAACCTGTTGTGTAAAATATTTATTATATATAAAATTAAATATAAATTAGTACAGTGTATTTTCTTTACAATAAATTTAAACTTCTATAACTTTTTGATACTTTAACTTTTTAAAAGAAATTCCACTTTTGCCATAATCTGCTGATTGTCTTCTTTAAAAAGAGACCAACCTTAGGGCTGTATTCCAAAGTTTTCATAAATTACAACAATTTACGTTTGGATAGTGCACTTTCATGCCTATTTTAAAAAATGGGGGGTGACAGTTAAGGGGTTAATAAACTGCTCCATTTAAAAACAACAACAACAACAACAACAACAACACTATTACTTTCATTCCCCAAATTATTATTTTCAAATGTATTGTCAAATTTCTGATTTGTTTCTCATGAAGGTTTTTAAAATTCCTCTCAATCTGCAGCAGAACGGCACTGAACTCCCTCCATCCCACTTCAATCTCTGTGTCAGAGACTCAACAGTGAGCTGGTCAGTGTTTATCAGTTTCGAGCCAATGAGAAATCCACCCTTATCAGCGATTTCCAGATCATATTCAGCCTTTAACGTTTCATAACTGAGGAACATTTTGCGATCAGACATGTTTTTGAACACCATAAGCATGTCCTTTGAAGAGCAACGTCATCAGCCACCATTTGTCAGAAGCATTCCAGTCCATTCCAGAGGACTACAGGAACTGGACACTTTCCAGAAGTGGAACGATCCCATGATCCTCCCATGAATCCTTATGTTCTGTTTGAGGTCTGAGACACATCAAACCCCTTTTAAGATCAAACTTAACATCAAAGTAAGAGGCTATTTGTAACATTGTTTTATGAAAACCGATTCTAAACAATTTATAATCAGTGCATCATAAACAAGCACACAGCATTTTTATTTCATGCTTGAAACGTCAAGTTTAAAACATTATTTTACAAGATTGCATAGATTTTCACATGCTAAGATGTCATTTACTAGAGCATACTTGATCTACTTCATCAAAACAAAATGGTTAAAGCTTCTGTACTGGATTTTGGTCAGAGGAACAGTAAACAACTTGAAAATAAATTAATATGTCAGTTTTGAAGTTACTATTATTATTTTTACATACCGCATCCAAGTCTTTTTTAAATAATCAATTAAATTAATTATTATAATTTTAAATTATTAGAAAACACAAAACAATTCATGAAATTATAAAGATAACATACAAAAAATATTTTGGAAATATATATTAAAATATATATTAATAATAATAATAAAAAAAACATGGATAAAAAGAAAGAACAGCTAT
>NW_015514088.1:1080-2181 GCF_001515645.1 Sinocyclocheilus grahami | reverse complement strand
TATGTAACCACAGTGTAAGTACACATTGGTACATAGTATCTACAAAAGTAATGTTTGTGTAACTACACATATGTAACAACCCACTGAATGGTATGTGTAAATAAAACTGTGTAACAGGACTAAGCACTTTTTGGTAAAGTTTATCATGCAATTACTCTGATGTTACACAGCAGTGGCCAGTATGTTAGGATTTACATATAAATTATGGTTGGTGTCCAGAATGTTACAGTTTATATTAAGTGGACAGTTCCTGAGGAGTTACCATGTAAGTACACTGGTATTACAGTGGTCCACCAACTTGAGATCCAACTCCTCCCACTTTACATATCCCTAAACCTACCCATCTCCACCCCCTGGATCAAATTGTTCCAATTACTCTTATACATATTGTTGTTACAAAATGTAGTTATATATGTCCTGTTACACATTTTTACTTACACAAACCATTTGGAGGGTTGTTACATGTGTGTAGTTACAGAAATATTACAGCTATAGATACTATGTACCAATGTGTACTTAAACTGTGGTTACATACTACGTACACATCTAGTTACTATGTAATTACACAGGTATTAGGGACACTTAATATAAAGTGGGACCCAAAATAGTACATTTTAAATAAATGCTGTTCTTTTTAACTTTGTTCATCTAAGAATCCTGAAAAAAGTATCACAGGTTCCAAAAAAAAAATAAAATAAATAAATAAGCAGCACAACTGTTTCCAACATTGATAATATATGATCAGCATATTAGAATGATTTCAGAAGGATCATGTGACACTGAAGACTGGAGTGTGATGCTGAAAATTCAGCTTTGACTTACAGAAATAAATTATATTTTAATATATAGTCAAATAGAAAACTGTTATTTTAAATTGTAATAATGTTTCACAATATTACTGTTTTTGCTGTATTTTTAATGAAATGAAAGTGAAAATAAATCTCACTCTAAAAAATGCTGGGTTGTTTCCATCCAATGTTGGGTCAAATATGGACTAACCCAACTGTTGGGTTAAAAAGCTAATTTAAAAACATAACCAAAATTTAACCCAACAGCTGGGTTAGTCCATATTAGACCCAACATTGGGTTGAAACAACCCAG
>NW_015514088.1:0-971 GCF_001515645.1 Sinocyclocheilus grahami | reverse complement strand
CAACATTGGGTTGAAACAACCCAGCATTTTTTAGAGTGTATTGTTTATCCTTTTGATGTTTAAAAAAAAACACACATACACATTATGAAATATCATTATGACATTATGAATCACATTATGAAATAAATGTGCTTTTGTCTTATACACATTGGCTACAATTTTCCATTGATTATTGTGGGAATGACTCTCTGTTTAATGGCCCCCTCTTCTGGTCATTATTGGGTACTGAAGTCTGAAAGATCACAATTGCCTTGTAATCCAACCATCGATCAATTGTTTTAAAAGTTATGTAACCAATTCATTGTGCTCAATTAATACGTATTTTTTGCTTTTATGAGCATTCACTGCCTCAGTCAAAATGTGATAGAAGGTCATCGGCTTTTGCTTTATCTTAACTGTGGAAAATCATAGATGTGTCCAAAATTTTGACTGGTTGTTTATATAATGAGTATAATCATTCTGCCTTGTTTCATGTTCTGTGGAAGGTTTATATGCCCCACTCTTTGACTATGACTACAAACTCACATTGTAAATGATTTTAACTCATGCACTGTACATGTTAGACACTTGTTTCAGCAGCAGCAGCAGCCTCAGTAAGCGAGATGGAGGGCTTGGAATCAGGGAAAAAGAATGATAAATTGTCTGAAGCTTTGGCTCATTCGCCTTAATTTATTTCATTTAGACAGATTTACCATAGCATGCTGCTGTACTAACATCTAAATCAATATCTATCATCTCACAAACTAGGAGGTTTTTCTCACAGGAGGACTGCAGCAGCTGTAGTCTGACAAATGCTTTGCATCTTGTATAGCTCAACTCAGCTATTTTTCCAATGATCATCAATCTTGCAGGTTTACTTGTCACTGGTACTATAGTAAAGTATCATCAGACAATAAAAGAGTAGAATTTATTTCATGGTAGTAGTGATTACCAAGGTAGTGGTGAATGGTACCTATCCAAAAAACATAGTA
>NW_015514087.1:3078-6340 GCF_001515645.1 Sinocyclocheilus grahami | reverse complement strand
CACAACGGAAACAAGTCACAGCACAACAAAATCTCCACAACACAATGAAATCGCAGCAGCACAACGAAATTAGCACAACACAACAATAGCACAATATAACGGAAACAAGTCACAACAAAATGAAATCGCTGCAACAAAGGAAATGCTCCCGCTCCCTTTCTTGGCCACTATAAGGGATGCGTTAAAACTAAGGACTCTATACCAGAGGTAATGGTCTGACGAAATTCTAATTTTGGGCATTTTACTGTAGTACCAATTTTTTTTAAAAACCATTAGCCAAGTCATTTATATGGCTATGCGAACTTAAAGTGTCATTTAAAAATCCTAGTGCAGTAAGCTCTTTAAAATTTTTTATATTTTTAGACAATTAACTCTGGTAAGAAGCCGAAATTTGAGCTTTAAAGCATCGTTTACGTGGCCGCGAGAAACAGCGTTATGAAATGAATTCAACAGTAATAATATGTGCAAGTTCAAGAGTCCATAAAAACATTGGCATAGTATTGGTCTAGTAAATTGTTCAAAATTAAGGTTTGGTTAGTCCATTACCACTATATAAAGCTTGGACGTTATTTTTTCTTTGCAATAAGTGTAAATAATCCTTAGATATTATTTATAGGCTATAGTCTATATAGTGGCAGATGTTTGCACCTCAGTTTTGTTGTACATTAACAGGATGCAATAGTAATGTAGAGTGTAAATTATTATATTTCATAAAAAATATTAAATGGATGCCGTTATTGGGATAATAAAGCCCTCCATACACCTATACCCCTAACCCCTACATACTTCATTATTATTACTCGTTATGCACATTATTTATTTTCACTTTTGGAATATTTTCTACATTGAAAGTAACGCCTTTCTGATCTGATATGTGATGGGGAAAAGGGAGAAGAGCGAGTCCAGCAAAAGGCGGACTTTAACTATGCTACTTTTATGTGCCTTACTCGCTACGCCACTGCTCTGTTACCTGGCGCGCATCATTTTTAATTTTGTGTGGCCACATTGGTGAGCGTAATTAGTGTAAATAGCCTACATGTCAAAAAGGCTGGTTATTTGAACCAAATTAATATAAACACTCCGTTATTGGCACCATGATATGGGGTGATATATAATGTACTGTCCCATAGAAAATTTAAGGGTTTATGAAAATATATTGGATATCAAAATTTGGATTTCATTAGACCCTGCATTAAATCCCTTGACTCATTCAACTGTAACAGCGCTTAAAAAGAAGCGCCATATTATTAAAGAGGAGCTCACTCGTTAAAAAGTAGCAAATATATAGGCTATGTTTGTGTGCATAGGACCATTTCAGTTGTGTTGTGCTATTTTCGTCGTGTTGTGGCTTGTTTCCGTTGTGTTGTGCTAATTTTGTTTGTCCTGCAGTTATTTTGTTGTGGATTTTTTCCGTTGTGTTGTGCTGCGGTTATTTTGTGTTGTACTAATTTCGTTGTGTTGTGGATTTTTTCCGTTGTGTTGTGCTGCGGTTATTTTGTTGTGTTGTACTAATTTCGTTGTGTTGTGGCTTTTTTCCATTGTGTTGTGCTAATTCCGTTGTGTTGTGGCTTGTTTCCATTGTGCTGCGGCAATTTTGTTGTGTTGTGGTGATTTCTATGTGTTGTGGAGATTTCGTTGTGTTGTGCACTACTGGGCCACCGTACATATCAAATCAAAAGCATGAAACTAAACAACAGATAACAATTACAGAACACACAACATGACAATATATAAACAACACATTTTCTAACACACAACACAACATAACAATAACATGACACATAACATAACATGACAAATAACATGACAACACACAACATGGCACATAACATGACACAAAATATAACCATAACACATATTGTAATACACAACACAACACATAACATGACAAGACACAACATATAACCATAACACATAACATAACAGGTTTTCGTGAGCTTATTTTTCAGCTAAATATGTAAACTGGAACGTACAAAAGCAAATTAAATACATAGTGGGTGATTTTCCACTTAGGGTTGTGTTGTGCCAGTGGTCCTAGGCCGTTTTTGTTTTGTTTTTTGTCCAATCCATCCATGCACAGAATTCCTTCTCTGCCTTCTGGCATAATACTCACTCCTGCCACCTAGTGGCACAGTGGGACAATTATATATTCTATATATTCTATTATAATTGAAGAATTTTTTAATGGACAGAATGAGTCCATGAGAATGAATTTAGATAAATTAAAATCTAATTTATTTTGAACTGACTTCATGATGAAACGGGTTTATTAGCAGTGATCAATACTTTCCATCCATTGACCTGAGGCAGCTAACCATTAGTGATTTCTATAATTAGCTGGCTGTTTTGCTTTATAATTGACACAACCAATGAAAGAAAATGCATGCCACCATCAACCAGGTCAAGTGGAAACACTATGTTGTGTCTGCAACACCCAGCCAATGCCAAAACATGTAAACGTAACAGCAAGTTAAAAACCCACCACACACCAGACAAAACACATGACCCAGTTAAGGTCAGATCGCGGAAATTAAACCAGCACAAATCGACTGGTTTTGCTTTGCAGATGGACGTGATACTCACAGTTTTCCCTGAACTCGATGCTGGCCGGCAGAGTGAGCTCTGGGCCGTCCTGGGACCTGCAGGGAAAGAATTGTTGCTCGATGAACCAGTTAAGATAGGACAGATTGACACCGCTGTCTACAGACGCCCACCGCTCCAGAGATCCCGCTCCTGTCCTGCCGTACAACATCATGTCACAGATGCCAAACTGTGCTGTGCGTGTTTGAATGTGCGTTCTCATCTCCACTGGATTATTGATGACAAGACTGAAGCCAGGTGAGCGGCGGGCTCAGGTGTCTCAGGTTCAAACAGGAAAAGGGTTAGGTTACATATAGAGACCTATACCCAGCACTGACTCCATAGAGACCCTCGCTGACTGATAGCTGATGTGCACTAAACCTGCTGTTACTAAACAGAGAATTTAACGAACATGGCATTGCTTTGTGTCATTTACTAAACCATTTGTTCTCACATTTTCTACACTAACTGCAGAGCAAAATCCACAGAATTCTGAATTATGTATTTTCAACATCACATCAAAATCATCCAAATAAAATATAATAAATAAAAAGATTACAATAATGAATTATGAAAAATAAGGCTAGGATCATTTACTTAAAAATCATAATAAAAAAGTATAATTTATATTTTATATGTTTAAAAATATTATTTTATTTTAATGTAATTCATTTTTAATAGT
>NW_015514087.1:0-2593 GCF_001515645.1 Sinocyclocheilus grahami | reverse complement strand
AACCACCTGCATACACTCTAAAACACACAACTACATAAAACCTGAGCTGAATGGAAAGTCAAACAAAAGCAGCGGCCCACAGCCTCACGAACACCCGGATACTAGTGTGTGTACGAGCTCTGAAGACAATCAGTAACACAGACATTCTTACCAGCCTAAATGAATGAGTAGAACCCCACAGCCTAAAGATACACCCGCACAGTGTTTGAACAATTATACCAACGAAAAAATAACCGTAAATGACAAGATTAGAAGGCAGCAAACCGCTACAGTGTTCAACAGCTGTCAAACAGCTGTTTCCAGCTCTTTGCATCCAGATGAGACATAATATATCCAGGTAACATCTAAACTGCAGCTTGGGAATGGGCAGTACGTCCAAACATTTCCATGACATTCATGACATTTCCAGCTAGAAACGGTTTACATATTAAATAACCATGTGGTAATGCCCATTTTGGATTATTCAGTGAATCAAATACTTTACAAATGAAAAGTACAGTACTTTTTTTTGGGAACTTGATGGACATAAACCAAAATATATGATTATACTGATAATATATTAAGCCTGGCATCAGTGCAAAAACAGCTTCACGTTATGTAACTCCAAACAGTACAAGTAATATTATAAAATGCATTGTTCTGACTTGACTGAGCCACAAAAAAAAAAACAGCCTTTATTGTGATACCACATTGGCAACCATAAACAACTTAATTTATTAACGTCAAACATGTCCTCCCAAGAACACTTTTTTTTTCTAAGGTAGTGTAAATAGAACATTTCATTGCATTTATGTTTATGTTTTAACATAACACAAATCAGAAAAATCAGATATTACAAGGACTTGTCTGATCCTTGCCATCAGCAAGCTTCCATGTCCTGGAATGAGCAGTGCTGTAATCCAGCAGAACATCAGGACATCAGATTAGAGATTCTGCTTACCGCTACGAACACGTTCGCTAAGAGACGGCATGTTTTCACATCAAATTAATGCAGGAAATGAACCTAATTGAACCTAGACATTACAGACGAATGGCCTGAAATGAACGCAGACTTAATTACTGCACATTCACATGCATGCCAATAGGATGTGCATGGGATAAAAGCTCACAAACATCTCGGACAACATTACTTTGTAAAGTTGCATTTAAAAAAAACACAAGAAAACTCTGGGAGAGCTTTATAATGAATCTTTATGGGGGGAAAGCTCACATGTTCTAACAGAGTCATAATCTAAGAATAAACAATTACTAATGAAGAGGTCTGAGAAAAATGTGTGTTATGCAATTAATGTTGACTGTTCAACGCCTTAAAATAAACGCAATCAATGTAGCGTCTCTTTTTTTCCCCCCATATCCTGAGGCTATGCTAATGCTTTCTCCATGTTAAAATTAAAACTTTATTTAGCAAGGATGCACTTAATTGATCAAAATTGACAGTAAAGATATTTAAAATTTTATAAAATGTTTTGCTGTTCTTTTGAACTTTCTATTCATCAAAGAATCCTGAAAGTAACGTACCACCGTTTCCTCAAAAACATATGTAACATAATATATAAAATATCATATAGTGAATAAAATTTTTTGATAAAAGTATGACAAGTCCAAGTTTTAGAACAACCCTATATATTTAAGTGTTACAAGGACAAATGTTTTAATTAGCATTTTATGATTAAATAAACATAGTACTGTTAAAAATATCAACATTTAGCAAGCTAAATCGAAGTTTGTTGGTAACAAACAAAAACAACAAATCTTCACGGTCACCTGATCACTCAAGCGGAGTGTTTAGGCTCCACGAAACGTGTGTAAAATGTGGATAAACTCACCAGGACAGCTCTACACTCCTCTTGCTCCTGTATGTTTAACAGTGGAGTACGGCGAAGAGTGTGTGTTGGTGGGAGCGTCACTACACTCCGCCCTGTCTCAAACACAGCGTTTCTCTCTGAAATGACACAGGGACACACCCCTCTCCAACCCACGCTGATCAGATTATAGTCTCTCTGCGCCTGTGAGACATAACCTTCCGCTCACCCTCTCCCGGTCACTCTTCCAGCCTCTTTTCCAACAGTTCTTATAGTAAAGGCTGCATTTAACACTAGAAATCTGACAGAACAGTCACTGCAGAGAAAATCCGTGTGCAAAACCTGTGAAACTCCTGTTGTCATGGCAGCAGAGCATCCCATAACACAATTCGCACTGGTTGTTCAGCGAGACAGCAGAGTTACAGATACACACACCATAAAGTGAGACACTTTGACATCAAAAGACTGCCATCTAATGGCTCCACAAGTACAAAACATCTCATGAGCAACTGTGCCATATTTTTCCACTTTTGAAGCATTTTGACATCAACTTATTCAACCTTTCTTACATGAAAATAAGAGGCATTATTTAGCTTTTCATGACCACTTTCCAGCTTCACTCCAACTCTTAGAATTGAATTGTCTGTTTTTGTTACTGTACCTTTTGGACTTCTATCTTCACCCACATTTCATCATATTTTGATGTGTGTAAACTGTCTGTAAAGAACCGGCAAGTCTCTAGAGCTCTAAAAACCTAAATTAAAACAATTGATAATGTTTTTACAGTACAG
>NW_015514086.1:5547-6350 GCF_001515645.1 Sinocyclocheilus grahami | reverse complement strand
CATTCAGTAGGCTAAAATGCACACAGTCAAAAACCTGTAGGACTGGTATAATCTGACGAATCTCAAACTCTAGCAGTGTCGGAAGATGAAAGTCAATCGACCAATCAACCAGAAATGATCAACAGGAAAATAAGAGCAAATGAGAGATGCAGGGGGCGTAAAACTTAATGCCATTGTCTTCATCAGTATTGTTAATGATAAGAGCCATCATTTAATCCACGAAGCTTTAGTTCAAGGCAAGCTATGCTGAGGTGGAACAGATGAATGTTGCAGTGCAATGTCAAAGAGCTCCACTTTATCAGTGTTAAATTGTCTTTTTTACAGCAGATGAGGACAAGTTTAAATACTTACAGCTTTAGTCCACTAAAACCATGTTCAAGGCAGGTTTAAGTTCCTCCTCTTGGGAATGTGAGGTGTTTAGACACAGGTTCACAGCAGATCACTGGGATCTCCTCTAATTTGGGCTTCTGACTGTCAAAAAACTCAAGGTTCAAGGAAGAAGCAGTCGGCTTTCATAGGGCCAGTTCTTCCACTTCTTACTTTAATATATGTTTTCCCTTATTGTGTCTTTGTTCTTTTTTCTAGATAACCAACCGTCATGTAACTCGTCTATCCCGTCACTCTGGCTCCTCTAGAATCCCCTCCGGCAAACAAACCTGAAGAAAGCTAACACAACGGATGTGCTGCCCTGAGAAAGAGCGCTGCAGTTTAAAAGACACTGAAACAAGAGCGGAAGTGATAGAGATGAAAGATGACAAGAAAACTTGGACCATCAAAGCCTGTTTCTGTGGAGTGAAACTGAA
>NW_015514086.1:3099-4004 GCF_001515645.1 Sinocyclocheilus grahami | reverse complement strand
AATATATATTTCCATATATGTGTGTATATACTGCATGAGTAAATACATGTTCAATATGTTTATACACACGCAGTATCATATCTTATCACATGCACATCTATATATTATAAAGTGTATTATTGAATATAAAATGACATACATTGTGTTGTATAAGTAAATATATTGTCACATATTTTCCAATATATGAAAGCGGCAATACCATATGTATTATTCAATATATTGTAATATATTTAAACAATATATTATTCTGTATATTTTCTAATATACCGTTGTATAATTTAATATATTGATCATTCATATATTAAGAAATATATTTTCTTTGCGTAAGGGGAGACATGTAACAGAACAATCATTTAGAGTAACTATGATACTTGAGTACTTGGAATTTCACATGAAAAATACAATGAAATCATGTGAAAAATTACAGTTGCCAAGAACATGCAAAGATAACTGAGCCCTTATGTGGCCAAAATGGGGTCAGAGGATAAACAGACTGTTCCAAATTCACAGACATTACATTGGTGACTAGATAGACATTGTCAAAGAGACGTTTCTTCATTAGAGAGTGTCAAGTCTGATAGCGGCTAGCTTGTCTGCCCTGCTACCAGAACCACTCTCAGGCAACAGAAAGAGACCTATAGGCCCAGCCTTTTTTCTGATTTGCGGAGAAAATCAGCAGATTAAAGCACTACATTCTCATTGGTAACTCAAACCATAAACATAATAAAGCATCAACAAATAATATGGAACTTTGTGAATGACAGACATTCCAGTTCCACACATTTTTCTGTGTGGGCTTCGTGATACCCCCTCAAATTATTAGCGTACTGCAGGCAGTGCTCTCTGTCTCTCTCTGTTCCTTTAATGTGCCTCTTTTTTCTTGTCAAGTAATCATTGAAGAACCC
>NW_015514086.1:810-3089 GCF_001515645.1 Sinocyclocheilus grahami | reverse complement strand
AGATGGGAAGGAAGGCGATGTGTGTATGTGAGACACACACACACAGTGATACAACAGTGCCTTTGACAGAGCACAAGGCCGAATGTACACAAGACGATCGGGCACAGTTTGCTCTTTTGTGGGCTGTGTGTGTGTTTCAGAGAGATCTCACCATACACACACGTGGCTGTGACATGTTATCTGATCCCTGATCTCTCAATATGACCAAAGATCACACACACGGACACACTGATAGGCCATTAGGAGGAATTTCCTGATATAAGTTTTTTTTATATAAAGTTAATGGCTTTTATATAGAGTTAATGATATTTTCTATCCCATAACTCCACTGCTAATCTTAATCCTCACAGAAAACTTTCTGCATTTTTACAGTTTTCAGTCAAAATTTGTTTGGTATGTTTATTTAGCCATTTGAATTACAGGGACAGCTGGATGTTCTCATAATGGACAGGTAAAGACTGACAACTGAATACTTACTATATTATGAAGAGATTTAGTCCTTATAATGTAAGTCAAATCAGTAGTGGCAGCTACTGACTTGACTTACATTAAAGTGGCAGCTTTCGTCAAACATCTTTTTATTCCCCACATTTAGCACAGCCATGCAAAAAGAGAAAGCAACAGAGAGATTCAAGTCTATATTAAGGTCTTTTCATGTTCTGTTTGTTGGATTGTGCAGTCATATCTGTCTGTGCTTATTAATAATCATGAGCTCACTTATAGTCTGGACCATACAGACTCACATTCGCATGAATTATTCATATGTAGTAAGTGTCAGCTTAGCAGACCTTCTGTCAGAGGGCAGGGCAAAGATCTGCCCCATATTGCCCTTAACACACACACAGAGAGAGAGAGAGAGTCCACTCGTCTGTCATGAGGAGGCAGAGAGTGTTTCCCACACACACACAACAGTCTAAACGTCTGTTTGATTTTTTTTATATCACACATGATCTTGGACGGACCATTCATCATCTGACGTTTCAGGAGACGCAACACTGAATCATAATTTTAATTTTCACACAAACTCAGCCTCTCGGAGAAGACTGTAACACTATCATGAGATTGCTTTATTAAATTAATTACTGCTATGAGTGTGTGCTTGATATTTGCCCAAATTAACTCTTGACATCAAGATTAAAAAAACTTTAATTTAAATATTTTAAAATAAAACCATACACACTGAACAGGTTTCTGGTACAATACAAAAAGTAAAATACTGATTAATTGTGGTAGTATTTTTTTTTTATTGTGTTTACTGCTGTTTTACAGTAATGGAAATCTAATGGCAATCACAGTTAAAAAAGCATTAAAAAATAAATGATATTGGCATAACCACCCCCTCCACACACATACACACAACTTAACACACCTTGAATCGCAGTCACTCTAAAATCACACACATGGTGAAGATGTGTTTCTGATTCAGTTACTTTAGAAAGTAACTTGAGGAGAACACGCACATGCGATTTTGAAATAAACTCACCTGATAGGTAGTAGAGAGGTGCTTTTAGTCCAAACATGGTCTCTGTTATAGTGTCATGTTGCTGGGTGCTGAATTCAGGAGGTGTGGCACGTACTGACCCATCCAGCAGAGAGATCTGCCCTGAGCACCCACAGCCGGGCTAAAGGTTCGTGGCTAACAGATCTCACAAGTCAACCTGTCATCTCTGAACTGCCCGACTCAAAGGCTGATAGAGGGTGAGCTGTGTGTGCAGGGTCAGATGGAGGGTCATCAACAAGCCAAACCCAGCAAAAAAAAAAAATAAGCGCTGTGATTGTGTTTTATTGTTTCAAAAGTGATATAAATAATCCTTCTAGAGGCTTGTCCCGTGACGGCGAGTCTCTTCCTCCATCCCAGGATGAGGATATGTAGAGAAAGCGGCTGTCTTCCTTTCTCAGTCTCTCTCTTCTCTTGCACTCATTCAGCGTCTTCTAGAAGCACAAGGGGGAGGAGGAGAAACCCCTCAGGATACAGCATGGATAGCAGGGGAGGAGGGGAGAGAGAGAGAGAGAGAGAGTCAAGAAGGGAAGTGGTTGCGCCCAGTGATGGTTCCTCCCATGAGCATCATTATCAGTACAGTGGGATGGCACTGAAATTTCACATGATTGGTTGGAGAGCAGGGCGGTGACACAGGGGCATTATTCAGCATCGAGGGCATCTGTTCACGCCCCTGCTCCTGGATCTGCCCTTAAACGGTGTCATCTTAACCTGCAGAACATCTGAGCCTCACACATTTAGACTGATGGTGAAAACAACAGCTGGCTCACACACACACACA
>NW_015514086.1:0-755 GCF_001515645.1 Sinocyclocheilus grahami | reverse complement strand
CGCGCGCACACACAGCACTTCCAGGGTGGCGTGACGATTCAGCGGGATGAGCACAAGACAACGTGAACACAACAGATTTTCTTTTGGTCTTTTTTTTTCTTTTCTGTCTCTCAATTTCAGTTTCAGTGTCAAAGTACTTTACTGGCAAGATTGTTTTACATACGATATTGCCAGCGCATCAAAACACACGCTAAAGAAGAGAGATAAAATAAAAGATACAATATACAGTACAATATTCAAATACAATACAAAAATATTGTACGTAAACAATTATGCCAGTGAAGTGCCTTCTTCCTCTCTGTATCTCTTATGGCTTTGAAACATGTCTTTCTTGTCTTGACCCAGCCACTTCCTACCCTCCAACCACACACACACTCGCGCAGTGGGTGGGGGTTTAACTATCTGCTGCGGAGCTGCAGAGCAGAACAAAACCAGCAGGAGAGAGATACAGAAAAGAGAAAAGATGAAGAAACAGAGTCATGGCAAAGAGAGACAGACAGAAGAGAGGAGAGGCTGCTCGTACCCTGAGGGCTGTCTCACTCTCACTATATACCTGCACACACAGATAAATGACTGTCAGTCTTTATCTCTCCCATCCTACAGAAACAAGCCACAGAGAGAAAGACAGGCATGCACACAGAAAAACACTAAACAGAGAGAGACAGATGGAAAGAGCAACAGATGCAGGAGAGATGGCCAGTCCTGCTGAGAACACTTAGAGTGAGCTGCACTCACACAGAATAGACACTAGACTT
>NW_015514085.1:5256-6342 GCF_001515645.1 Sinocyclocheilus grahami | reverse complement strand
CTGTGAATAAATACACATCCTGTACACAAACTGACTGTTTTGCCTGAAAAGGTTTATCAAATCACCTCTAAACTCTTGAGAGGGAGGGAGGGCCGAAAAGGAGGGGCCAGAAGGCCCCATATCAGACATTCCCTCCTCTCTCTCTCTTTGGCCTAGTAGTCGCAACCCTCTTAAAATCTCGCGTCAGAAGTGGAGTTTAAAGGATGTGCTCCTCCACCCCCCTCTGTGGTTGTCACGGGTGATGGGTGCCATGGGTGTCTTGGCAGCTGCCACCACTGTTTACATAATTTCAACATGGCCGCAGGGAAAAAGAGACTATGGCTGCAACGATCTTCACTTCACACTCCTCCAATTAGAAAAGCCCCTGCTCCGCCGCTTAGCACGGCTCTCAGGGAACAGGAATATTCGTGCTTAACTTTTCAGCCCGCGGGGATCGGCAGGCTGAGTCACCAAAGAAAGATGCCACAGTGGAGGTGAGAGGATGTTTAAGACAGACTAAAAATGCCCCAGTTTATCTGACAACATCTAAAATGGTGGACTTGACGTGGAATTTGGTGCCAGAAATGTGGAGAATATTTTGTGAGCATTGAAATGTTTTATTGTTAAGAATTTTTGGTTGAAGTAATACTGTATCCAAATGTAATATCTTTTCTCCAAAACGGCTTCCCTTTTTCAGTGACATCATCTAGGCCACACTGGCCATTGGATAATGTTTACCAGTACACACATTTTTCATGATAAAATCAATTCCCTAGAGAAGATGTAGTCCTGCCATCATTTTATTTATTCTTTTGTTAAATACAGGGATGCATGATACATACAAGTTATTTACTTTTTCTTTTTGTTGTATTATCCATATAGTAGATATGTAACGGCCAATACTGGATTTTTAATTTCTGCTTTTTTTTATTTTTTATTATCTAATGGTCACTTAAAGTAAACAATTTAATGACACTGTTAAATGTAATCTTTAATATTTTGCATTATGTCTAGTGTTTTATTTGTATTTTTACTTGTTTATTTTGACATTGTATTATTATGTTTAAGATGGCGCCGACGCTGATGGCTGCCTCCGTGGCGTGCTCT
>NW_015514085.1:0-1191 GCF_001515645.1 Sinocyclocheilus grahami | reverse complement strand
TCCTTATAAAATAGCACAAAATCAGTTCCGTCGCATTGTTGGAGGAAGCAGAAATACGGCACATTAGTGTAATTTTGTAGGCTGAATGGCTCTTTATTCCTTCTCAAAAAGAAAAGCTTTTTTTCTTAAACATGTCTTAATGCGAGTAATGTCGTCTTACGGTGACAGCACTTGTCCGACCTCCTTACCCTGACACGACGTGATTGGTTTTCTCTTGCGCTTTAAGGGTGTATTTATAGAAACGTTGCATTAAGCCTGTGCCGTGTTTTGTTTATTTGTTGCTTTTTTAGGTACAAGCATTTCTTGAGGGACTTGACAGAGAACACCGGTCCAGACAACCCAGAGTTTCAGCAGCTTTCAAGTAAGAGGCACCGCCATCTCGCAATTCGACAAACACTCTCTTATCCTGTTTGCGCTCTGTGACAAAAGTGTTGATGGGTTTAGCCTGTCTAGATTTCTTTTTCATTATCTGTTTATTGTCAGGATCTGTATCAAGCTGCGGAATCACATTCACCCAAAGTCACACTTGTTATGCTTGTCAAATTTGCTTTCCACTCTAGTTTGTCACTTACAGAGCAACCTAAAAAGAGATCACTCAACGTGTTTGTGATGATGAGGTGCTTTGCAGAGATAAGCATTGCGGAGGGTACCATGGCCTGTTGAAGAAGGTGCAAATGCAGAAATCGTTTCATACGGTGCCAAAACAAACCTGCGTCTTAAAGGGAAAAAAGTTTTTAAGCTGGCAGCTGAAAACACAGCCTCCCTTGTCTTTGTTAGGGTGACAAAGAACAACTCTGGGCCCCTGTTGTAGCGCTCGCGTGTTGTTATTGTCACCGAGTGGCTTTGCTCACCGAGGATGAAAGTACGGCAAAGCTTAACGTGAGTCTAAATTCTCAATGTGGATTTCGACATAATTAATAGGGCCCAGATCAGAGGATATCATCCATGCAAAATATAAATAAATAAAATCTCTGGCATCAACAGAAGCCCCGATAATGACTCATTTCTAACGTCAAATAAACAGCAAATCCGACTTAAGAGCCAGTGTACACAAGGAATTATTTATGTGTATCAATTAAAATCTCATTGGTTGCTTGCTGCTTTTGCTTACAAATTAAAACAGCCCCTGATTCTAAGATGAAGGTACATATCCAGATTTGGCCCTCCATTGCCTCTTCCTCTTCTCATTAG
>NW_015514084.1:5484-6342 GCF_001515645.1 Sinocyclocheilus grahami | reverse complement strand
TTAAAGTTCCAAAGGAAATACACTACACACACACACACACACACAAATTTGATATAGTGTTAAGATTAAAGTTCTAACAAGCTACAACACACACACACAGCAATTTGTTATAGTCTTGAGTTTAAAGTTCCATAATATTTTTGTTAGTTTAAATTGTTCATTTTTGTTCTTCAATAAAGTTCTTGCATAATCTGGAAAGTGTGGATATTGTTTCACCAAATTACCTCTTATTGTTACATCTATCCCCAGCTAGTGTTACAACAAGGTTGTAACAACGGAACTCTTTGTATTTGACATTAAGTCACATAATCTGTGATTGTGTAGTACAAGTTCAAGTGAGTTTTATTTGTAGTAGACACATTTAGCTACAATGTATCAAAGTTTGAGAGATCTAGCATGAACAACCACTAAGTTACTGAGCCTCAAACAAAAAGTGTTACTATCATCACGTCTCCCCCTATAGGCTAGGCTGCGCTCGTTTTTGTGACACTTTTAATGCATTTTATTTATTTTCTTTATATCTTTATTTGATTTAATCCGTCAAATCGTGATGGTGCCTCACGCACACACAAACAACATTAGTTCTAGCGTTGCCTGACATTTCAGCCATTCATCATCAAACTAAAATGCAGTCAACCAAACATAAAAGTAACATTGTTTATTTTAAAAGGTCCACTGTAAAATCAGTGTGCAGCGCCCAAACAAACATTTTTGCACACGTGAAGTATTTTACACGTATATTAGAACCTGAGTGAAGTATAAAGCCTTGTAAGCAACCAAATGTTACAAATATGGCAAAAATGGAAACATTTAGATTCTTGTGGTATGAGACAGGCTCGTGAGCCCAATGCCGTTTCA
>NW_015514084.1:0-1624 GCF_001515645.1 Sinocyclocheilus grahami | reverse complement strand
TCTGTTTGTGCCGCCTGCAGCAAAGCACTGTGGGGACCTGTTATGTCATCCATGTATGAGTGCACTTAAGGCCTTCCCTCACTGAGCTATTAAAATTCAAAGGCTGCACGGGACAGTGTCATATCTCAGAGGAATGAACTCCTCTCTACCCATGAGAAAACACAACTTGATGAACTGTATCCTGTTACAGAGACTGCTTACTGACAATAAACTGCATTTGTTTATGTAATCGAGAAACCCACCGATGACGCAGACAGAAAACCGTTTATTTTTATAGTTGTAGATGTTTACTTTTTTTATCAAACTCTAAAAACAGACTAAAACAGAGAACAGACTCGACAAGATGGATTGAGATCTGGTGACTGAATAGAAATGGAAATACACAAAATAGCTTCACTCCAATGAAAAATGTCTCATAAAATGTCAGAGATATGTTCTAACGACACGGGCAATTATCCTGCAACAATTTTCTATATTTAGTCCATATTTTCACTAAAATAATTATGCTGCTGACATAGCTAAGTTATAATGGGAAAAAAAATACAATTAGAATTGAACATTTAACATATTTTAAGTATTCTGTTCTGTGTATTTTCATATTCCGAAAAAACTGATATGAGGGCGGTGTTGCACTGACATATACCACCGTTTAAAAGTTTAGGGTCGGTAAGATTTTCTAATGTTGTTGAAAGACGTCTCTTATGCTCAAGGCTGCATTTATTTGATCAAAAATACAGTAAACATGGTGAATATTTTTATTTAAAATAACTGTTTTCTATATGAATATATTTTTATTTCTACCATGCAAAGTTGAATTTTCTGCATCATGCTTCAGTGTCACCTGATCATTCAGAAATCATTTTAATATGCTGATTTGCTGCTGAAGAAACATTTCTTCTTATCGTCAATGCTGAAAACATTTGTGCTGCTTTTTTTATTTTAATTTTTTTTTTCGTGTTAAAACCATGATACATTTTTTTTTCAAGACTCTTTGATTAACAAAAATTTCGCAACCACCATCAGTAATAGTCAATCACAAATACACAACAACACAAATAGCCTACAATTAATTCCAATGGAATAGAGGTCATGTTGACACTGGCTAGAAAATGTACTTCATTAAATCTGAATATTAGGCTACATAAGATGTGTAATTTAGAAGAAAAGAAAAGAACAATTAGGCCCATAAACTGTAGATTGTCACCTAAAAGGTTTGAGTTAGTACCCTAATCTCAAACGTGACATAGGCAAGGCCTACACATTGAAAGATCCATGTATCCTATCTCTGAGTCATTCCCTATTCCGAACTGCTGTATAGCACTAAAATCCGTCTGCTTCTAACTATAGTCTTGTGTGGAATAAGTTCTGATCTTTGGAGACAGAAAAAATCCCCAGGGTGTAAAGACATCGAGGCTGTTTTCCCTGAATAACGCACATCTAATGCAGTTAGCCTCTCCCCGCGGAGAAGAAAAACTCCTAATAACCCATTTGCGTCAGCAACTTCGGAAAAGCGCTTTTGTGTTGATTCATACACATTTCAGTAATGATGAAAGATAGTCCCGTCACTGAATGGAAGGAGCATTGTTAGCCGCTATCGCAATCTGCGTAATTACAAATAATCACC
>NW_015514083.1:0-6342 GCF_001515645.1 Sinocyclocheilus grahami | reverse complement strand
ATTCTTGACTTGATTTTTAGTTGTTTGACCCCTAGAGTAAGCATAGCTGTGATAGGCAATTTGGTTCCCCTTCAGAAACTCGAGCTGTGTCCGAAAACGCTATGGGAACGCCCCCAGCGTGACCACGCTCTGAATCACANTGCCTTAGATGTGTGGAAATAAACTTGGTTCTTGTCCCAGGGCCCGGTGTTGGGAGCTCCCTGTCGTGGGAAGTGGGAACTCGTGCCCTAATAGTTAGAGATTCGGACTCGTAACCCAAAGGTTGTCTCGTCTCGTACCGGCAGAGATTGTAGGGGGGGGGGGGTCTCTCTCCACCTTTAATACCACGACTGAAGTGCCCTTGAGCAAGGCACTGAACCCCCAACTGCTCCCCGGGCGCCGTGGCGAAAAATGGCTGCCCACTGCTCCGGGTGCGTGTTCACGGTGTGTGTGTGTTGACTGCTGTGTGTGCACTTTGGATGAGATAAATGCAGAGCAATAATTCTGAGTATGGGTCACCATACTTGGCCACATGTCACGTCACTTTCACTGTCGCCGTGTAACGCTAACACTTTTTCCCAGACCTAAGAGATCGTCATGTGTTGGTGCGCACCGACAACACAGCAGTGGTCTCTTACATCAACCACCAGGGAGGTCTGCGTTCGCGACCCTTGTACAAGCTGGTGCACCAGATCCTTGTGTGGTCCCAGGGCAAATTCCTCTCACTGAGAGCAGTGCACATTCCTAGGCATCTCAATATGGGAGCAGACATTCTGTCGAGACAGGGGTCGAGTCCCAGGGAGTGGATGCTTTTGGCCAGGCTCAAGTGGACTTCTTTGCGACTCAGTCGACATCGCAATGTTCCCTCTGGTTCTCTCTGACTCACCCAGCTGCTCTGGGACTGGATGCTATGGTGCAGACTTGGCCGAGGCTTCGCATTTCCCCTGATTGCTCTGCTCCCGGGAGTTCTGGAGAGAGTAAGCCGGGAGGGGGTCCGTCTACTGCTAGTATCCCTGTTCTGACCGGGCTGAGTATGGTTCTCGAATCTCACTCCTCGACAGCTCTCCATGGCAGATTCCCGTCAGGAAGGATCTCCTCTCACAGGCAGGGGGCACGATAATTCACCCCCGCCCGGAGTTGTCTCCGCCCGGTGTTGTCTCAAATCCAGAGCTCCCTCGACGAGGAAACTGTACGCCTTGAAGTGGAAACTTTTCACTTCATGGTGCGGAGACCGCCAGCTTGATCCAGCTAACAGTCCGATTGGTAAAGTTCTGGAAATCCAGCAGGCCCGATTCTCCACAGGGTTTACCCACTCCACCCTAAAAGTTTATGTCCAGGCTGACCTGCTGAAAGACTTAGACGAGGGAGAGGAGATCAAGTCTGAGAACATCTCGGAGTTAAGAAGGACCGCTAATCTCTCCCTCCACGCCACCAAAGAGACTGCTCACGCCATCTGGCGGTCCATGGCAGTAATGGTGGCGGCGGAGAGGCATTTGTGGTTGACCCTTTCAGATATGAGAGAAAAAGACAGGGTCTGTCTCGGCGTTGCAGCGATTCCTCCTTTGTCGATCTCGGGGGGCTGCTGGGCGGGAGCAGACCCCTCCGCATACCAGCTCCTCATATAGGGAGGCCCCGGGACGCTCTGGGCCGGGGACTTCAAAGCAAAAACAAGATTTAAGAGCTGTCCTTGAAGCTAAGAAGTCCTCGGCGAAGAAGTCCTGACACCTTAGATCAGCTGTTCCCTGCCGATGCGCCGCTCCAGGGCACCGATTTAGCTGCCCCTATTACACCAGAGGTCAGTCTCGAGAGACTAATTCCCTTAGTAGACTATTTAGCAGCATGGAAACTACTGCCAAACGTGTCTCAGTGGGTCCTGCACACGATAGAAAAAGGCTATCGCATTCAGTTCGGCTCTCCACCACTGCATTTCAGCAGGGTTGTTCCGACTTTGGTCAGCCCCGAGCAGGCTCTGGTAATGGAACAGGAAATAAACACTCTGTTGAGGAAATACGCCATCGAAGTGGTCCCTCTTCACGAGAAAGAATCTGGGTTTTACAGCCGGTACTTCATAGTTCCAAAGAAGGATGGAGGGTTGCGTCCGATTTTAGATCTGCGTCAACTGAACCGCTCAGTCATGCGACTGAAGTTCAAGATGCTCACTATCAAACAAGTCGTGTCTCAGGTCAAGTCCGAGGACTGGTTTGTCACGATAGATCTAAAAGATGCATACTTTCACATCTCCATCCTTCCCACTCACAGGAAGTTCCTGAGGTTTACTTTCGGGGGCGAAGCGTACCAATATCGTGTTCTTCCTTTCGGCCTTGCACTCACCCCACACTTTTACGAAGTGTATGGATGCTGCTCTGGCTCCACTGTGACTCCAGGGCATCCGCATACTGAATTACATCGACAATTGGATGATTTTAGCTCAATCGGAGCAGATGGGAGTTCGACATCAAGATGTCGTTCTTGCTCATATGGGGGAGCTGGGTTTGAGACTAAATGCCAAGAAAAGTGTGCTTTCTCCATTACAGAGAACCGCTTATCTGGGTGTGCTGTGGGATTCGACCATGATGCAGGCACGTCTGTCCCCTGCTCGGATCGAGTCGATCCTCACAGCAGTCAAGAGAGTAAAAGAAGGCCAGTTACTCACTGTCAAGCAGTTTCAGAGGCTGCTGGGTCTGATGGCAGCTGCGTCCAACGTGATACCTTTTGGCCTGCTGTACATGAGACCCCTACAGTGGTGGCTCAAGACCAAGGGATTCTCCCCGAGGGGAAACACGCTTCGCACGATCAATGTCACACGGAAGTGTATTCGTGCCTTAGATGTGTGGAAATAAACTTGGTTCTTGTCCCAGGGCCCGGTGTTGGGAGCTCCCTGTCGTGGGAAGTGGGAACTCGTGCCCTAATAGTTAGAGATTCGGACTCGTAACCCAAAGGTTGTCTCGTCTCGTACCGGCAGGGATTGTAGGTGGGGGGGGAGTGAATGTACAGCTCTCTCTCCACCTTTAATACCACGACTGAAGTGCCCTTGAGCAAGGCACTGAACCCCCAACTGCTCCCCGGGCGCCGTGGCGAAAAATGGCTGCCCACTGCTCCGGGTGCGTGTTCACGGTGTGTGTGTGTGTTGACTGCTGTGTGTGTGTGCACTTTGGATGAGATAAATGCAGAGCAATAATTCTGAGTATGGGTCACCATACTTGGCCACATGTCACGTCACTTTCACTGTCGCCGTGTAACGCTAACACTTTTTCCCAGACCTAAGAGATCGTCATGTGTTGGTGCGCACCGACAACACAGCAGTGGTCTCTTACATCAACCACCAGGGAGGTCTGCGTTCGCGACCCTTGTACAAGCTGGTGCACCAGATCCTTGTGTGGTCCCAGGGCAAATTCCTCTCACTGAGAGCAGTGCACATTCCTAGGCATCTCAATATGGGAGCAGACATTCTGTCGAGACAGGGGTCGAGTCCCAGGGAGTGGATGCTTTTGGCCAGGCTCAAGTGGACTTCTTTGCGACTCAGTCGACATCGCAATGTTCCCTCTGGTTCTCTCTGACTCACCCAGCTGCTCTGGGACTGGATGCTATGGTGCAGACTTGGCCGAGGCTTCGCATTTCCCCTGATTGCTCTGCTCCCGGGAGTTCTGGAGAGAGTAAGCCGGGAGGGGGTCCGTCTACTGCTAGTATCCCTGTTCTGACCGGGCTGAGTATGGTTCTCGAATCTCACTCCTCGACAGCTCTCCATGGCAGATTCCCGTCAGGAAGGATCTCCTCTCACAGGCAGGGGGCACGATAATTCACCCCCGCCCGGAGTTGTCTCCGCCCGGTGTTGTCTCAAATCCAGAGCTCCCTCGACGAGGAAACTGTACGCCTTGAAGTGGAAACTTTTCACTTCATGGTGCGGAGACCGCCAGCTTGATCCAGCTAACAGTCCGATTGGTAAAGTTCTGGAAATCCAGCAGGCCCGATTCTCCACAGGGTTTACCCACTCCACCCTAAAAGTTTATGTGGTGGCCATTGCGGCCTACCATGGTGGCCAGTCAGTGGGTAGACTCCCCCTAGTTACATGTCTTCGATATCCACGACCTATGCCTGATCTTCATCTCCACTGCTGATTTAATAAAAGATACGAAGAATTGAAGAACAAAGTATTGATCTCAACAATATACCTTTTAATTAATTTCTAATATCTATCAAAGAGTCAGATGATGTAGTAAACTGTAAGTTAGTTTATCATGAGTAATTTAAAGGCCAACTGACAACAGTCAAGGAACGCAACAACCAAAATGTTCTTTCAGAGTAAAATAACACATTTGGCGTTTTTTTACATTAATTACATATTATTTACAAATCCATCTCCTTTTCCTTTAATCCGACCCGGCAAAGATGTGAAAGTAGTGACAAAAACAAGCTTTTCAGCACTTGATGGGTAACTGAAAACAGAGCATGTACAATATTAAAACACTTATCTGACAGGGCAAACACCACTGAGTAAAATTCAGTGTGGTCGAATATTTTTTTGAATTTATATACTTACAATTCACCCTTCTCCAAGTGACTGACACAAACTTTGACAAGCAGTCTCCTGGACTTGAAATGATCCTGTGTTCCTCAGGTAACTTAACACTGCTGCTTTGCTTTGAAGTAGAGAGTGCAGGCCTCCCTGTTCATTTGGTACTGGAACATGCTACATTACATGACGGCCGTGAGTTTTACCTTACCTATTCAATTATGCACATAATAAAATAATACATCCGCAAATTCGTGAAGATAAGGCTCAGTGTTACTCACACCGTAGAGTAATGCGAAGAGAAGAAGCAACATTCACGCCGTCTCACCCGCATCAAACAGCACAAGCACTGTGACCGCACCTGATGCTGCGAAGCAAACGCTCCACGTTAAATTGTTCACTTATAATCCTCTTTTAGGTGTTTATAAAATGATCTGGTGTGCTAGACAACTTGTTTGGTCATGTTTCCTGTTTCAGCGTCTCTTCTTTTTTGCAGTTGTGCGCTCAGCCTCGCTTACACTGTTCACTAACGGCAGAACTGCAGTGCACGTCGCCACTTTCCAACTAATTAATAACGTATTTGGTAGCTAACTATTTCCATGGTCGATTTTTGCAGCACTACGCATTTTAAAGAGTATCTGCTGTAACTTACGAATAGATGTGAGTCCGACAGCATATTGATTCCCCTCAAACCAGACCAGCCAGAGTAAAAAGAGCGGGATCCGCCGCAGTTTAAAAAGGCGAGAGGCACGACGTGATTGGCCGACAAAAAAATAGCCGTTAATATTTTAAGTTTAATAAATTGAGATGTATATATTGTATATTTATTTTAGTCATTTTTAGAGCTTTTTATGTGCTACCATATGAAATATATGTATTGTATTTATTTCCATAAACACAAACTGCCGGCCGAGGAGAAACACATTTATTGTGTCAATCTGTCCAAATACTTTTTTTTTTTTTTATTACACATTGTGTGTTAAAATCCTACACAACATGTGTCAGAATGCTGTCAACACAACCATGTGTGTTGTTTTTGACACATCTGTTTTTGCAGGGCGCTGTGATGCGGTCGGAAACCAGATTGAAAATTGTCCAGATATCCATTTGAGTTTAAGTATTTGTTCAGCTGATTAAAAACTACCTTTTCAATAATCTTGCCTATAAAAGGAAGATTTGATATTGGTCTATAATTGCTCAAAATGGTGTTATCAAAATTGCTCTTTTTCAGAAGGGGCTTAACAACTGCAGTTTTCATGGAGTTTGGAAAAGTCCCAGAAAGAAGTGAGGCGTTCACCATCTAAGAGATCTGCTTCTAAACAGTTAAGCACCCTTTTGAAAAAAGATGTGGGAAGTGTGTCAAGATGGCAGGTTAACGATTTTAGGTGCTGCACTATTTATTCCAAAATTTTGCTATCAATTGCTTCAAAAATAGACATAGTATATCCTTTTTGATATTGCGGTCGAATCTGTCTGACCTCTGCATAACTTGGGGATGTGCTAATCGCCTTCCTGATATTATTGATCTTCTCAGAAAAGAAGGAAGCAAACTCATTGCATTTGCGGTCAGAGAGCATTTCACTGGCAATCTGACTTGAGGGGTTTGTCAGTCTCTCAACAGTAGCAAAAAGAGTGCAAGTTTTCTCCAAGCTGATTTTTGTCTACCAGACTTCTTGCTGACTTTCACAGGAGCACTATCATCAATAATATTCTTAACTTTTGAGTTAAAGGAGTCAAAGAGAAGATCAACAGAGTCTGATCAAAAAAAAATACCAAACTAAGGTATTTTGACTAAATATTGTTGACTGTCTCAGAATTTGAGAAAAGGGAAGTATGAAGCCACAACTGTTACT
>NW_015514082.1:0-6342 GCF_001515645.1 Sinocyclocheilus grahami | reverse complement strand
TCTTTCATCTTAAGAATAAACATACAAATATTTTAAATATATTCTTATCATTTTTTCAATCCAATGACAGCCTAAGCAATCAATATTTTCCAAGCGTCTGTACAGCAAACCACATATAGAGTGGTTTACTCAAAATTATTGGATGAGACATCTGATGACACATTTTCTACTTAAGGCATAAGAACACATAAGGCATAATCAATGCACATCAAATCTACAGCAAATTAAATATGGTAAATGGAAGCTCAAGCTCATTTTCCTCCGTTTGTGGTCGTTACATGCTTATTTTAATTTAATTTGTATCCATCAACGTGATTGGAGAGAGAGTAATAGGTCTCGTGACTTTCGTCAAATCAAATTGTGCATAGAAAACTTTAATCGCCAACTGTTTATCATGGCTGCTGGAAGCGCATTCTTCAAGCATCAGTTCAGTCGCATCTTCCTCTAACTTAATATGTTAAGGTCAATTTTGGATTTCTGCTTACTAAATGATTTGCTACTGTATATGCTTCTGTAATTTCACTGCCTGAAATTTGGTGTGAGGTTGTGGGCATTGCATACAGTGTTAACTCCCGCAAGTGCCACGTTCAGTAAATTTCCATTCACTTATGAGACACGCGATTTGCGCTGCCTCGTCTCTCTCTCGCGTGCGTTCTGCAGCGGTCACTTGGATAAGTTTAAAAAAAAAGACCATAAGGCCCTTGTCTCACCTTGTGAGCTAAGTGTATTGTCACACCCCTAGTGTCTATGAGCGTGATAAAGCTCATGATTTTCCAAGTGTATGATATAGCTTTCATTCTTCAGGTCAATCATATATTCAGGAAGAAAATCAGTTTGAATAAGGAAAGCGATAACTTTGCCATAGTATCCTTTCAAATGATCAATTTGCCAGTCATTGCATTCTTTGCACGTGCTGTACTTTATTTGTACCATTTTGTTTTATTAGTTTATTTATTAGAATTTGAAAGATAATAACAACATTGATTGATAAGTGAGATCTGATTTTAGTCTTTGAAAACCAAAAAAGTAGTGCTTGAAAGTCCTGGAATTTTATTTTGCAGTATCTAGACGAACCCTGCAGTTCTTGGACCATCTTAATGTTTCTGTTGTTGTTAATTGAACTGAACTGTAGTTTTCTGTAGTAAATTGTCTTTGTATATTTACAAGTTTATGTTAATTTCCGAGTATTTAATTTACCATTATTTCTTTTGAACAAAACAATTTTAGAAATTGCATGTTTTAGATTGTAGGTCATCTTGTACCCTGTCAAGGACAAAGCTAACCAGCAAAACTTGATATCAAAAGCATCCTAAATGTTACATGTGTTTGCACCATATTGTAGTGAGTAAACTTTCTTGGCATTGCTGTTTCAAATATCCCACTATAATCTGTAGTCTGAGCCTGTCAAGGGCTAATGGCAATGGACACCAACCTGTGCGCCATCCACGCCAAGAGGGTCACCATCATGCCCAAAGACATCCAGCTGGCCCACTGCATCCGCGGAGAGCGCTTACATCTCTAGTTACATCAGCCATACAAACCCCAAAGGCTCTTTTAAGAGACACTTCACTGTTTCTCTGAAAGATGTTTTTTTTTTTTATATTTATATTTTCTGTACACGAACATGTAAATACTCTTCACATGGGAGTCTGAAGTAAAATTAATAAAGTACTTTTTATTATTTAAAATTAGCTTAAGTGTATCTTAGAACAATACATTTTAATTTAAATGTTTTTTTTTCAAAGTATGTTAAGTTAAAGTATGAGAAATAGGAACTTTAAAGTCCTTTCAAATGTTTAAAAGTAATTTCGAAAAGGAAGATACACAAGAGATTTGCATTACAAAGAGTTAAAATAGTGAATGTAACGGTTAGTTTAGTATTATATATAACTTGTATGTTATTGTAAAACCTATACATGTTTTTAAAATAATTGTTCATCATATATTTAGTAATGTTTAAACCCCTTTTATTTCCTTCGAGCATTGGCTGACAGAACTCGACAACAGGTGACGTAGTAGAATCGCAAATGATTATGGTTTCACCTAGGTCCTTTAGCGAACTATAAACTGACCTGTTCCGCTTATTTTATATCATATTTTCAATCGTTGAAAGTGACAGAAGATTGTTGGTGATATGTCTGGAAGAGGCAAAGGCGGTAAAGGTCTCGGGAAAGGAGGCGCTAAGCGCCACCGAAAGGTCCTCCGGGATAACATCCAGGGCATCACTAAACCCGCTATTCGTCGTCTGGCGCGCCGCGGCGGCGTCAAGCGCATCTCTGGTCTGATCTACGAGGAGACGCGCGGCGTGCTGAAGGTGTTTCTGGAGAACGTGATTCGAGATGCTGTGACCTACACGGAGCACGCTAAAAGAAAGACCGTCACCGCCATGGATGTGGTGTATGCTCTGAAGCGACAGGGACGCACTCTGTACGGATTCGGAGGATAAAAGCCTGTAAACCACAAACCCAACGGCTCTTTTAAGAGCCACCCACGATTTCATGTAAAGAAGTTTCCAATTTGTATAATAGTATGTTTATTACAGTGTTATTCGAATTGTTATTAGAAAGTTTTTTATACATATTCTTACTATTAATAAATTAACGTTTGTTTTGTTGTCTTGAGTTCTAGTGATGGTATTTGCATTGAGGAATGAGTAAATGTTAGATTTGTATAATTCTAAATAAAATGTGATATTTTAGGTAATATAAGATTATCCAAAGCAAAGTTTTAGCAGTGTTTAATTTACTTCTATGTTCCGAAAAATGCGGGGAAATCAGACAGGAACAGAAACGGGTGGGGGATGGTGGATGTACAGCATGAGGTGATGGGCGGGATTAACTTTTCAAAGCCTCTGATTGGCTTTAATGTGGCCAATGAAATCACTCTGTGGGTTGGTCACGCAATCACAGACCGCCGTGTTCCCCTTTCTAAATTAGCGTAGAGCAGTGCATAAAAGCTCGTGAGTTCTTGCGAAAATTATTCAGTTGAGTGTTTCTGAAGAGAACATCATGCCTGAACCAGCGAAGTCCGCGCCCAAGAAGGGCTCCAAGAAGGCCGTCACTAAGACCGCAGCGAAGGGAGGAAAGAAGCGCAGAAAGTCCAGGAAGGAGAGCTACGCTATCTACGTGTACAAAGTGCTGAAGCAGGTTCATCCTGACACCGGGATCTCCTCCAAGGCGATGGGCATCATGAACTCTTTCGTTAACGACATCTTCGAGCGCATCGCCGGTGAGTCGTCTCGTCTCGCTCACTACAACAAGCGCTCCACCATCACCTCGAGAGAGATCCAGACCGCCGTGCGTCTGCTGCTGCCCGGAGAGCTGGCCAAACACGCCGTGTCTGAGGGCACCAAGGCCGTCACCAAGTACACCAGCTCCAAGTAGAGCTCCGCTCCAGCTCTCACACAAAGGCTCTTTTAAGAGCCACCCACCTTCTCGTTTAAAGAGTCTCTTAATGTTTTGTGTGCTGTTTGAAAGTGTTTTGGAGGGCGTGATGTGAAGCAGCGGTGAACAGTAGCAGAAAGACCCGGAGAGAAGCATGACAGACAGCAGGGATAGCATTAGCACGCAAGTTTCAACGCCGTTCTCTTGAATCCTTGTTTATCATGTGTTTGCAGATTGTCATGTTAGCTGTTTTAGATTATAAAAATGAGAACGGAGAGGGATACATGCATGCATTTATGTGTATATGTATGAGTATTGAGTGTGCGTCATGTACACGCTCTCTCTCTTTCCTGTGTTTCAGTGACTTTGGTATCCAGTTGGTCAGAACAAACCTTTTTAGTGACTGCCTTGAGTGTCGTACACCGTAAATACTGTAAATAGTTGCTTTAGTTTTTCAGTAACTGGATATTCATAATTAGCAGAGAAAAAAAGACAATTACAGATGTAAAAAAAAGTTTATTGGCTCTAAAATGATCACTGATCAAATCTGTTTTGGTTCACAGTTTTCATTATTAGACTTGTTCAAAATAAACAGTTTAGTTACAATGTTCAAATGTTGTTCTGAGATAGTTTTGTGTTTGTGTGGTTTCATGGGTAGATGAGTTCTGAGTTGATATACATATAGCCTATCTATGTAGTGTATGTAGTATGCAGTGCCATATGGAGTCTCTAAATGGCCTTTTTGAAAGGATTCCTAGTCTTTTCTTGAAATAAAAGATCTAAGTGACTTTTCCTAATCTTTTCTTTAAATAAAATACCATAAAGATGTACTTTATGCAAGTTTTTACCTAAAAAAGTTTATTTCTGCTTTTATTTCAGGAAAAGTCTAGGCGTTTTTTCAAAAAAAGCCATTTGGAGACTCAAAATGGACACCTGGTAACCAAATGAGTCAACACAACAAATGCTGTTCAGAAATAGTTTTCTCTTGTGTGTTATGGTGGGCAGAGCAGTTCTGAATTGATATACATATATGCATTATGTAGTTTTGCCTCATTTGGTTACCAGGTGTCCATTTGGAGTCTCCAAATGACTTTTTTTGAAAAAACGCCTAGACTTTTCCTGAAATAAAAGCTTACAGAAACTACATTTTTGGGAGTATCATCTTCAAATTTGAATCAAAATATGGTCAGACATTCAGCTTTCTTTATGGTGTTTTCAGGCCAATAGCATTAAAGCCTCATCCATTTTTCCCTTAGTGAATTTAATTCAAAGATATCGTGAGTCACTTTCATGTACAATTTACCTTGTTTTACTCTGTTGCTATACTAATTTTGAGTTATGACTCCAGAGTAACAAAGCTTCAAGTGTTTAGTTTCAAACAATACCAATAAAAAGATTTATAAATATAGACCATAGGGTTCAAGAGCTACAGACATTTTTATTTGGGTATGTCGTTTTTCAGAAAATGCTCAAAAATAGGGGAGCACAGTAAGTGGTTAACCTTGCCACTCTTATCTCCCTATTTAGGGTGTATTTGGCCTGTTTGTACAAGTCTTTGTCCCCACTCCTGTAGGCATCCTCTTTGGCCTGGCGAAGCTATTTGAGTTTTGTACT
This sequence comes from Sinocyclocheilus grahami, assembly GCF_001515645.1. NCBI lineage: Eukaryota > Metazoa > Chordata > Actinopteri > Cypriniformes > Cyprinidae > Sinocyclocheilus > Sinocyclocheilus grahami. The sequence continues at coordinate 1,345 of NW_015514082.1, read as the reverse complement.
GAACCAAGGTTTGTCCTTGTTAAATGTTAAATAAGTCCTGGTGGGTACACACACGTCCTTGCTTTATTGTTCGACATGAGTTTAAGGGCATTAAAAAGTTCATGTTCTGTTAAGGGGGATAAGAGAACTAATTTGATGTTTACTAAGTTGAGGTATTGTTGAGTAATGAATTGATGTCTTTCTGATTCGGGTCTCTTTCAGAGGAATATAATTTACTATAAAAATGTTGCCTATGAATTAGGAATCGGGCATGTTTATTGATTAATTCATTTAATTAAAATTAATATCTTCTTAATGTATCCTGTGTTTCATCTGTTGGGTTATTTATGTTAATGTCTTCTAGTTGTTCGATTTTTTGTGTTCCAGTTGCTTGTTGTTCCTTCTCTTTCCTTTTTTTGTAAACGGAAAATGAAAATATTTTTTCCTCTTAGTACTGCTTTCCCTGCTTCCCACAGAAGAGATGGAGATGATTCCGGGGAGTCATTCATCTCTAGAAAGCATAACCACTCTTTTTTAAAATAACTGTCAAAGTCATGGTCTTTCAGAAGAGATGTGTTAAATCGCCATCTAGTAATGTGGACTAATTCTATTCCATTTTAATATTACTGGGGCATGATCACTAATGCCTATTGGATGGGTCTTTGATTCAGAAATATTTGATATGATTGAATTACTGGTGAGAAAGAAGTCATGCGGGAATATAAATGGTGGACTGGTGAGAAAAAAAAAGAGTATTATTTAACGTTAGGATACTTATCTAACATTTTATCATTAAATAAGTAAAAAATGTTCTGAATTAAACCCAAATGTTCATATTTTTGCATTCAGCAGTTCTATCTATCTATCTATCTATCTATCTATCTATCTATCTAATGCTTTGTTTCTGTATTTTTTGCTATGTTTACTGTTGATGCTATTATGCAGCCACTCTGGACTCACTCAAGGTAAATCACTTGTTCATATATCAAATCTGAAATATCTCAGTTTAAGCATAACAGGTAATGATTTTTAATGTATCCATATTTACTCTTAAATGCATTAACTCAGTGGAAGCAAAAGCTGTAGTGAAGGTGACTCCAGATCAGCCTGTGTTCAGAGGAGACACAGTCACTCTCACATGTGGCATACAGAGAGGAGGAAACTTTCAGTGGACATACAGCTGGTTTATAGATGGAAACACTTTCTATCCATACAGAACAACAGCAGCAGAGATCAGTTTGTTACATCTGGAGACATAGTCTTTATTGTTATGATTTATCAGAAAAGCTGTGGTTTATTTGATGTGTGTCCCCCCCTCCCCCCTCCGTTTACACTTTGGCTCCTCCCACTCAATCTGTCCGGCAGG
>NW_015514081.1:22949-24088 GCF_001515645.1 Sinocyclocheilus grahami | reverse complement strand
TCACAGTCTTTGTGATTCATCGTCCTGCTCTTTCATCTCCATAGCAATGACCACAGCGTACAGGGTGCTGTCAGTATGGCCAGTTTTGATTGATGTTTTGCTGTGGACCAAAAAGTATGTGTTAATAGTTTAACATGAGTGTCACAAATGTGTGCAGTTTAATGTCTAACTCACTTTGTTGTCGTTTTTTTTCCTTCAGTTTTTAACTGGTTTCCTTTATGCTCTTGTCCTTAGGTTCAGTATATGGCATATGTAGGTATTGGTGGTCTCTTCTCCGTGCTGAAGACCCTTTTTGCAGGTGTCGTCTTCTGGTTCATGGTCAAATTTAGTCTTGGCAGGGGATTGCTTACTGAGGTCCAGTACCATTTTAAAAGCCATTGGATTACTGTTGATCTGCTACAAGAAAATTTAATGGATAAAACTCTCATTCATACTGCAGAACATCAAGAACCGCTTATATAAACTCATGAATATCAACTCAAATATGTGTGTGTGTGTGTGTGTGTGTTTTTTTTATTAGTTTCCAGAATTTTTCTCATTTGGTTTGTTCTCCAAGACTGGACCAACAAGAAAGCAGGTACAAAAAAATGCACTGAAATGTCTAAAACACAATATGAAATGCTAACAGCTGTCATACACAGCCCTCGGTTGTGTTGTTGAAGTGAAATCTTATTCTTGTCTTATTCCAGATGGATGGAACCTCTTTCTGCCTGAGGTTCATGGGGGAGGGCTACACGAATGGTCAGGACCCCTCTCAGGGCAAACCAAATGCCACAATCAGCACTGAAATAACAGGACCAGGTATTGTCCTGCTCTCTATTTGATCCGACTCAAAATATTCACCCCAAATACTTAGATATGGTCACTACTGCCATATTTTGCAGAGCCAGGATACATCGCAACACCGATTACCATGGTGCAGGCAGCTATTACACTGCTTAACGAACCTCACTGTCTCCCTAATAAGTGAGTAAAATGACCTCAACGTAATATATGGATGATTCTTAAGTAAGCATATTGGTCCTGTGGAATAAAAAAACTCTTTTAAAATATTTTTCATATCCTCTGTTAATTAAACAAAGCAAATAAACTACAATGTCCAATATTGGATATACAATATTGTTCAAAAGTTTGTGGTC
>NW_015514081.1:21692-22144 GCF_001515645.1 Sinocyclocheilus grahami | reverse complement strand
TATTCATTCTATGTACAGGCTGCTTCACTGCGTCATGTGAGAAAGCCATGTTCTTTATAAAAGAAGTGTTGATTTTAAATAAATACACGGAACTCTTTCCTGTTAGAACGGAACAAATTTGCTTTTACTTTCGCTTTGCAACATACATCACGTCAAGGAAGAAAACCATGAAAGAAAAATATATACCCTGTGCACCTCCCAGTGGTCACCACATAAAATACAAGGGAAAAAACCTACACAAGACACTGCTTAATAATTTAACAGCTTTTAACAGAAGAGAGTGAGAAACAAAAAACAAAATAAATAAATAAATAAACAAACAAACACCTTGGGCCTACACAAGTCCAACAGAAAAACATTCTGGCGAGAGTGCTTTCCAACAAGAAGCACTTCAGAAAAGTTGAAATTGCATTTATCAGGACTTTAAAATGACCCACAACTTCATGCCCAAG
>NW_015514081.1:18169-20967 GCF_001515645.1 Sinocyclocheilus grahami | reverse complement strand
CTCTCAGATTCAATCAGCCTAGTTGATCTCTTTTGTTATAGAAATGAAATATAGAAATGTTGTATAGCAAAAAAAATTGTTGTATGTCTGTACTTTGTGATTCATTAACCCTCAAGCATCCTTCGGGACAAATTTGGGGAAAATAATTGTCCATTGTCCAAATTTGGGCAAAATAATTATTTAAAAAAAAAAAATAGTTTCCTTAATCTGAACGGTACAAGACTTGACTACTTTTCCTAAGTTTGCCAGCTAAACACACATACAAAAAAAATCGACTCGGTTCAGCAAAGTTAAGTGGTTGAAAGAAAATAAACCCGATATAATTAGTCCTCAGTGGGCACCCATAGGAAATGAATGGGAAATACTATAATTCAGAGCATTTTTAATTTGGCTAATAAAAATCAATATATCTAACACAATGCAGATCATACATACACATAAATGAAGGGGTGAGCCTATACAACATTCTCAATGTGACAAACTACTTTTTCTCTTTATTTGTCTTTCCCTTATCATGGTCAGATTTGTCTTTAAGCATATTTTGGCATCTTTGTATAGTCTCACCCAACACAATTTTTTTTTTTAAATTCTACAATTTTAACTTGTGATAAAATCTGAAACTTAAGAGGTTAAGTTTGTTAGTACTTAAACAGTAAACAGTGGTTTATCGATTTCAGCATATATTCAGCTATTAAGTATACAGCCATATAGTGGCTATTGATATTTTTGATATTTTGATGGCATCATATCTCACCAGATCTCACCAAAGTCGCCAAATCTTTAGGTTTTGGCTGTCTGAACTTACTAGAATATCTTTTTTACTTAAGTAAAAGAAATATTAAATATAACATAAAAATAAGCATATTTTACATAGAAATATGGTACTTTTGGAGGTAAATAAATTCAAAAATCACAGAAAATGGCATAAATTGATAGTTTTTTATTGAAGCTAGTGATATGACATTTATTTAAAAAAACGTTAAAAGAAAAAACAATTAAGGGCTACTATACAAAGAATGCTTGAGGGTTAAATGTCTCAGATCTTAAAGTATGTACCGTGAGCAAAACACTTTTGGACACTTAAGTCAAATTAAATGACTAAATATCAAACAAATTGGTGCAGATGCTAGAATGATGCTGGAAAAATGATGCTAAAATCTCAGCACTAGTATCATTTTCCTGAGGCAATTTTTCTGTTACAAATCTATATTTATGAAATATTTGTAGAATAAAGAGAGAGATTTTAATATTTGTGAATTTGTCCTAACATGCTTTTGACAGGACTCTGCCACTAGGGGTCCCATTTTTCTATTTCCACATCTACCGATTATTTATGTTGAGATGACAGGAAAGGTAATTTGGTTTGAGAGGCGTAGACGTTGTGTGGGGAGATTAGAAAAGGCAATGAATAGATCTTTTTAAGGAAAAGAAGAGAGGTGGCTGGGGGTCGCAGTGGATTAAGAACGGGGACTGAAAGCTGCAGGCCAAGGTTGAAGCGGCCTGGCAGGCGTGAGTTAGTATGACTCAGCTTCAGCTGCTTGCACAGTCTCACAGGAAATAAAGAGATGCTGGGATGGAGCTTGTTTTAATGTGTATTGTCACACTTGACTAAACAGTAGAGTGTGTTGTAAACACAGATTTTGCATACATATATTGAGGGTGTGCAGAATATAAGAGAAATGAATAGAATGGCGTAAAGAAAGACTTACGTGTGGGATCTTTCCTGATATGCAGTACCTAAAATGCATGTGTTCTAATAAGGAAGTATTTTTAAATAAAAGTTTACAACTAAAAAGACTTAAAGGGATAGTTCACCTAAAGATTACAATTCTTTCATTTCCTCTCCCTCAAGTTGTTATAAACCTGTACGCGTTTATTTCTTCTGGTGAACACAAAAGATTATATTTTAAAGACTGATGGTAACCAAACAGTTGCTTGCTAGTCATTGGCTTCCATAGTATTTTTTTTTAAACGTAATATATTTGTGTGTGTGTGTGTATGTCATGTCACTTACTGAAGGATGATGCCAACACTGGCTATTGTTAGCCAAAATGCATTACAAACCTTGTGGAAAAGAGTATACCTTAAAGCAGGGGTATCAAACTCAGTTCCTGGAGGGCCACAGCCCTGCAGAGTTTAGCTCCAACCTTAATTAAAACACACCTGATCCAGCTAATCGGGTCCTTCAGGCTTATTTGAAAACATGGTATGTGTGTTGGAGCAGGGTTGGAACTAAACTCTGCAGGGCTGCGGCCCTCCAGGAACTGAGTTTGACTCAAAAATGAAATTTTTGTCATTTACTCACCTTCATGTTGTTCCAAACCTGTATGAGTTTCTTTCTTATGTTGAACATGAAAGCAGATATTTTGAAGAATGCTGGTTATCAAAGAGTTGATGGTCCCTATTGACTTCCATAGTAATTCTTTCCCTACTGGAAGTCAATGGGGACCAACAACTGTTTGGTTCTTCAAAATATCTTCTTTTGTGTTCAACATAAGAAAGAAACGTATACAGGTTTGGAACGACATGAGGGGGAGTAAATTATGACAATTTTCATTTTTGTATGAACCATTCCTTTAAAAGAGTACTTATTTGGAAATAATGTAGGCTACTTCCATACTTTAATATACTAATTTACAAAGTGAATGTCAAGTTTACATTTAAAGTACCTTTTTAACCAACCATCTTTATTTGTCATTTTATAATTACTTTACTGTTGTCTTTGAAATTTGGTTAAAGTGTACTACTGAATTTACCGACAGGTGTTAATGGTAACTAAAATATTCTCAAAATCATAT
>NW_015514081.1:5211-6343 GCF_001515645.1 Sinocyclocheilus grahami | reverse complement strand
TGTTCTGGTCAGGACAAAGGGATGACAGCAGTGGAATGAATTTACAGGCTCTTGTTTAACAAGAATATATGAGAAATGAGCACTGATGAACTGGATGCGAAATTGCTCAATGCATCTACAGGGGACGCATGCATTAGAATGAACCTACATATGCAAAAAAGAGTTCAAATAGCAAGACTTCCGCCTTTATTTATTTAGAGATGCATCAAAGTCGACATGAAATCAAAATGGACCCAATTTACGTAATGCTTGTTTCTGGTCTCATTGTGAACGATTCATCTGTCCATGTATTTTCAAAATTAAAAAAGGGTCTTCTTAATCATTAATCAAAAAGTAATAACTTTTAATTTCTGCCGACATCATCGAGGCCGCACAGGCTATTGAATAATGTTAACCAGTAATTTTTAAGTTTTTAAATGTACGTTTTTGTAAACTTGTAAATTCATTTCTGGTATGTAGCGACCACTTTTCACCAAGTCCCAATAAATAAAATCAAGTCCCGCCCAACATTTTTCTCATTAATATCCTTTGTCACTCAAAATCCATCACATTTTGGAAGTAAAATGGATTGCAAATGACAATTCACATTCATCAAGTGGATGAAGATGAAGTGGAAGAAATTCTAGTTTGAATTTGATCCTGGCGGCCAACAGCAGACAGATTCTCCCATAAGGGCCACTGCAGGAGTGCGACAGTGTCTCTTTAATTAGACCTTTGGGCAGAATGAAAAACTGCCCTGATCTCTCTCAAGGCTTTGTGGCTGTAGTTTGCTGGAAGCTGACAGCCTCCTTTTCCCCTCGCTACAATGGAAGAGGGTGCAGCTTATGGTTTGTTTGTCTCTGTGTGGTTAGGGGATGATATGGCTGAGGTGCTGGGTGACCCGTGGTGATGCAGTCTGGCGTGTTTGTCGTGCAGACAGGGTGTGTTCGATATTGTTAAGAGGTTTAGTAAAGGTATCAGTCACAGGAAAGAGAGAGGCAAACTGGGAATGGTTCAAGAGGGAAACAAGCCTACCACATCAGTTACTTTTGTTTAATCCCTGGCATTTCAAGGCCCTTTCATTTAGGCAGAGCAAATTAACCTAAAGATGATTAATGAAAATTCTATAAATTCTCATTTAAAACAAGGAATT
>NW_015514081.1:2280-5052 GCF_001515645.1 Sinocyclocheilus grahami | reverse complement strand
ACACGCAGGAGCCAATCAGAGGGCTTCTAAGAAGCTAAGGCCAATTGTGTAATTTTTTAAATCACACTAAGCCAAACAAGCTAACGTGTGCTTTTAAAGTGAGAGCAAGCTGTTTAGAGCCTTGTCGATTTATATTTGATGGCCCACTTTAACTTTTTTACGTATTGAAATTACACTGTTGAAGTAGGTAATATCTGTTTTTTGTTTATGATATTAGCATTGTGCCAGGGATTATACAAAAGAGTATTAGTGCAGTTTATGGGAAAGAGTGTCATTTGTCATTACCAGCTAAATCGATCGTTGCTTTATTTGTTTTCTTGAAAGTTTATTGTTACAAGCTGCTTACCTAAAAAACTAATGTGATGGCAACTACTTTTTAAACTGAACAGTAAACTTGTTTTAAAAGCAAGCATTAAATGGACAGTTACAGTGGCCAATCCTGTTTTTAGTAATACAGTATATCAAAACAATATTAAATAAAAGAGGAAACATGTTAGCAAAAGGTGAAAGATTTAGAGTTACTTCAGAAACAGCAGAGGAAATCATAATTACATAAAATGACATTAATTGCTTTATGCATTAATCAGTGGAATTAACTGAAAAAAAATCAGAGATGAAGCTAAAAATTAATTTACGATACGTACTATAGTTGCTTATTAATGCAAATTTATTTAAAAACATTTTAATTTTATATGAAAAGCTAACAGACATATACAATATTATATTTTTATGTGCCAAGAATGCATGAAGATTGTCATCTAAAATACATCCACACTTACCTCCCTGCTCATCCAGCATAACCAAAGTCCTGATACCAGCATCTTTACTCTATGCATCGAGAGCCATGGAGAAGAAGCGTGGAAAAGATGGTGAAATACATGGAAAACAAAGTGGAGAATAAAGAAGGACATAAAAAAAAGAGGTGAGGTTCAGCACACAAAACACAAGGCTCATTCCAGAGGCAGTCTACAGGGAAACCTTCAGGCTGTACCGGTGACATTTTAAATTTGCATAATGTTCTTCTCCTTTTTCTTAGACTAAATAAGCAGACGCTAATTACTGTGGAGCATACAGCTCTGATCAATATCGTTTGTAAGTAAATGCACTCTCTGTGCTAATGTGAGACAGAATCTATCGAGAGTCTTTTCTGAGCTTTCATGGCTTGAGAATTCACCCTTAAACAGTAAAAGAATCCATCAATGAAATTCTGCTGAAAAATGGCAGCAATGAATGAATCCGCTTTTTTGTTTAGAAGAATAAATGAGTGTGTTAGATGGAGTACAACCAAATATTTAGGCAATGCAACAAATATAGTGGGATCTCATTGAAGGTGCTACACAGAACAAGCGATGCCTTTTCATTCCTCAGATATTGAGGACACACGATTTGGTTTGCCCATTAATATCACAACAAATCATCTGTCACCTCTTTAAAGCTTATGAAATGAGTTACACTCATACAGAGGACATTTACTCCTCCCAAACCTCTGTAAAAATTATTAGGGGACATTAGCACAAGGACGTTAAAGCCAGTACTGATGTGCTCAGAGATTCCAATTCATATTTTGCTATAGATGTCATCCATGACGTGTTTATTATTTAATAGCGCCCTGAAAAGGTCTGCGTTATAAATCAGCTCTCACTGTTTTAGTCTTCAATAACAAACGTCTTTGAGCAACAAATGTCCATTACTATTATTTGGTCACTGGCATCCTAGATCTCATCCACCTCTAACAAAACATGACTTTTCAGTAAACCTAATGATCAGCGAAGTAAATTTGCTGTGCTGTTTTCCTAGAGTTTGGAAAATAACAGGCAGCTGCGACATATTTCAGGAAGTGCAGCTTTAGCGCTTTGAGGGGAACGGGATATCGATATTTGGGATAATCGTAAGGCTCGGTGGTGCATAAATCAGCGGGACATGAAGCAGCACCCCCCTCATTCCGGATGGGTTCACAATGTGCCCTAAATGGATCCTTGGGGATTAATTTGTTTGTGCCATAAACCGCTGAATTTCCACACAGCAGTAAAAACCTGGGACAAACTCAATGCTTCTACTGGTATAAATAATGAATGTGATTTACCTCCGTTTTGGCCTAACGCAGGAATACTACTGATGGTCTATAAGTGCCGAGAACATTTGATTAGCCTAACTACAACATGAAAAGGCTGGTATGGGCTGACATAAGTAGTAGTATCTTAGATCGACTGTCAGCAGTGACAAATTATTCTTTATCCATGTTTACCCTCCCTGTCCAGTTTTCTTCGGTCTATCAGTCTGTCAGCCTTAGAGGCCTCAGGCGACTTGTCTATTTGTCAACTCAGAGGTGACTTATCACTTCCCTGATCTGCCAGTAATGGACATGGGGAGGTGCTCTTTGCAGAGATATGGGCTGTGATTATCGATATGACCTTGAGATATGTTGCAGAAACTTCATCACAGTTCTTTCCCTCAGATATACACACCTCTCTTCTCTTTCTCTCTTTAACACCCTCAACCCGTCTAGCCTAGATTAGCCAAGTCCAGCTTGTGCTGAGCTCTGTCTGCAGACTAAAGCTCTCAAGATAGAATAAAATACAAGTGTTGATCTGTTGATTTATTGATCTATTTTTCTAGGGCTGTCAATTTAATATGTTCATTTGTACATTTAATTTTTTGTTTTATATATTTTTTTTTTTTTATGCTCACCGAGGATACATTTATTTGATCGACTCTATTATTGTGAAATATTACAATTTAAAATAACTGTTTTCTATTTTATTATATTTTAAA
>NW_015514081.1:0-424 GCF_001515645.1 Sinocyclocheilus grahami | reverse complement strand
GGTCTGCACGTTGCTGCATGTCAGAGAGCTCATTGCGCATATCCGTATCTTCTGCCATGGCTGCTGGGTGTGCTGGGTGGAGCAGGTCTCCAACTGGGAAGAGTGGGTCTTAAGTCTAGGGGAAGCTAAATTAATCAGACATAGACAGAGAAAAGGAAAACATTAAATGATTGTGCCATCCAGATTTAAGAATTAACAAAGAAAATATATCCATGCTAAACCAATACTGTCTTCCTCAGAGAAACAGCTACAGACGTTAAAGTCATTCAGCTAATAAACTCATTTCATTTACACAGGATAATTAAATGTCATGAAATGGACAGTAGGACATTGTCTGCTCTTAAGGAGCCCATCGCCTCTTCTCTTCGTGCCGAGGTGCTGGCTGCTGTGTTTAGCTGATTAAATTCTTCCCTGAGGTTCTGGG
>NW_015514080.1:5860-6345 GCF_001515645.1 Sinocyclocheilus grahami | reverse complement strand
TTTTTTTTTTTTTACAAAATTTCTGCTATTTTAATGGTACATTAATGACAGCTCTGCTATTTAATGGTATATTTAAAGACATATTAAAATGACGTGGGAAAAAAAGTTATATGAAAAACTTTCAAATTTTGAATGATCAGTCATTGTACACGAAGAAAGAATGAGGCGTTTCTCATATAATTTATTTCTTTCAGTAAAGTAACAAAGACATACAAAATAAATTAACATAAATTCTTTACAAAGCCAAGACAATGATTGAAAGCAAAAGTACAAAAATGCAAAATAGAAACTTAGGCATAAATTTAGGATTAAATTAATAGGAGACATCTGACAAAAGAAATAAACATTCATTAGACATAAACCCCATTGAAGAAAATCAATTTAACATTTAAGAACCAATGACACATTTCCCCATGTCAGTCGAGGAAGAAAACACACTGCTTAATACGCAATACAAAACTGGAGCAAAATCTTACCATTGGGCC
>NW_015514080.1:3933-5633 GCF_001515645.1 Sinocyclocheilus grahami | reverse complement strand
AAAAAAAGTTGTTTTAATAAGTCCTATACAAAGCCCAGAGTTTGACTAGAGAACACCTAATCCTGCTCTTCAGTTTAACTTCTTTCTCTTTCAATAGAGGTATTTCCTTACTTAGCTCTCTTTGTATAGAGTTATTTTCACTTCTTTATCTTTGTATAAAGATATCAGTTCTCTGTGTATAGAGTTCTGCAACCTAAGTCTGTATCAGCTTTCAGGGCTTGTGTCTGTCTTCATATACATATACAGATTCACAAAGCCCAGCACAACGATGTGCTTGTTTATTTCTTTTGGTTTACAGAGTCTTCCACCTATACAGATGGCAAAGGTTCAATCCATTAATCAGTCATTACATACTTCATTCATTCATTCATTCATAATAATTAAGACAAAAGCAAGTGCTTCATCCAAATTCTTATCCCTGCATGTGAGTTTGTGTATCTGTGTTTATGCTCGCTTGTCTACATTAGTGTATGCATGAGTGTACAAGTGTGTGTTGCCTTATCTAAGACCTCCTCCAGCACTCCACAGGAAGTCCTGCCCAGCAGGCAGTGTGTGAGAAGCTGCCAATGAAATTCTGCCCTCAGTGTTGCAGGGTTTCACCTGACCGTAGTCTCTGTCATAGGGATAGTGCTGCCTGTCGAAATTATTCACGGTCTCCAAATCATTAAATACTGAATCGCATAGCTGCTGTCTTCGCAGTCTATGCCTTCTCCTCCTGATCACGACCAGTCCCACACACACTCCCAAAAACACAGCCAGCACACCTAACACACATGACACCGCCACCGCTGAAGGTGAGGTCCGTCCAACCCGGGGCGCCATCAGCTCCATACCTCCCTGCACAGGAAACTCGCAGTTTGGACCCATGAACCCAGGCACACACTGACACACTGGCCCGGAGAAGTGTGTGTAGCAGGTTCCCCCGTGGAGGCATGGGTTTGTTAGACAAGAGTCTGTTCGGAGGCTGCAGTTTTTACCGGTGAAACCTAGTGTACAGGTGCAGGTGTAATCGTTAATGCCATCTTGGCATGTACCGGCATTTTGACACGGGTAGCGGGCACAGTCATCGATGTTCATCTCACAGCGAGGGCCAGTGAAACCAGGGCAACAGCGGCACAGAGCACTAGCGCCCAGATCCACACACTCACCGCCTACAACAGAAGAGAGAAGAGGTTACATATGAGCAGGAGTAGAGAGGAAGTGTAACAGTAGCACATGTACATGTGTGTAGATGGGTAAAAATATGTTTAGAACTGAAACCGCTTAGTGGAAATTAAGCTGTTTTTTTTATCAAATCAAAGTGAATGGTGACCACAGCTGTCAAGCAAGATTTTTTACAGTACTTCAATTGCAGTTTTTTCCCCTCACATAAAACAACCTTTAGAAGACTTAGTGTATGGGTCATATGTGCTACTTCACTGATTTTTTAAAAATCCTTTTTGGCGCTTGAGTGTCTGTGTTCACCAACCCCTTTCATTGAATGAGCAGTGTGAGCATTCTTTAAAACCTCTCCTTTTGTGTTCCACAAAGGAAAGAAACCTAACATGAGGGTTAGAAATTGACAGAATTTTTACCTTTGTGTGAACTACCACTTTAAAGTAAAATACATTTTGTTGATGCATTGTCCAACACAAACACTTACCATTAGCACAAGTTTTGTGGCTGCAGCGGTCCAGTCTCTTCTCACAGTTGGATCCGGT
>NW_015514080.1:565-2779 GCF_001515645.1 Sinocyclocheilus grahami | reverse complement strand
GTGTAGAAGCTCTAGAGAAACAGCTCAGCTTCCATCAGACACACAAAGATAGGAGAGATAAGGGTATGTATTCCTGCTGCTCAAGTTCCAACACACAAACCACAATCACACATAAATACAGAGTCATCAGGAAAGGGAGTGTGGGACTGCTTCTTTTCAGAGTCCTAGACATACAATCCCAAAGGGCTAAGCAGACCTCTGAGCATCTGACACACACAGGTGGTACTCACGGTCAGAGCAGTAGTCTCCCTGCCATCCCTCCAGGCATACCCTGTTTCCATTCTCATCGCAGGTGTAGTGTCCCAGTGTATCGTCACGAGGACGGCAGTAATCTGAACATGCCTCACCGAAGTAAAACTCATCACAGAAAACATGATACGAGTAACGGAGCTCACTCTGGTCTCCAAAATGTACATCCTGAGACCAGTCTTCTCCAATCGCCAAGCGCCTTCGTGTTGCTAAACGACTGATTAGGTTGTTTTGATTCTCTGTTGTGGAAAAATAAAGAAAAACTTAAGCTTGAAGGAATAATTGAATAAATAAATTTTTTTTTTAAAACTCTTATGTCTGTATGTTTGCTTTCCATCACACTGTGTAGCCCACCTGTGTAGTCATGATGCTCTTTTGGAGACTCAGCATTCCATGCCTCAATAATAAGAGAAAACGTCCCCTGAAAAGAACAAGATGTTATTTTAGATGTTAAAAAAGCATCGTATCATCTTTGCTGAAACTGAGAAGCAAACATTCTCTATTGTCTTCCACTTATATGTGACCCTGGACCTGCACCCTCAGATTCTATTCAAATTGTTGTTTCAAATAGTTATATGTTCCTATCCTAACAAACATACATCAATGGGGAGCTTATTTATTCAGCTTTCAGATGATGTATAAATCTCAATTCTTTTTTTATTGAACCTTATGACCAGTTTTGTGGTTCTGGGGTCACATATTTGTTATGAACTGACAGTTCCAAACTGTTGCATGGTCTTGTTTATGGTCTTACAGTAAGTGTTAAACTTAAGTGCATCTAGACAGTAATGCAAAGAATGTTCATCTAACTAAATACACCATGAAACACTGGAATATTGTTTACTTAAGTTAATCTAGTGCGTAATGAACTTTACCGGCCACTTGAAGTGGAAAGGCACCCGGATGGCTGCGCTGCTGGCTATAGAGCTCTGGTCCGCTCGCAGGACATTCGTCTGTCCGGTTCCGAAGGTGCACGGAGGCTCAGCGGAGATGACGTCTTCCGAATGCTTCAGACAAATCCTGAAAAAGATGTTGCAGTCTCGCGTCCTCCTGCAGAAGCGGCGTGTCGTGCTGAACGAGTGAACTTTCAATTCAAATACACCCGATGAAGCCACCTGTTCACGAATAGAGAGTGACTTCTGAAACTTTTGGAAATAACAAACAGAACTCTATACCTAGGGGGCAAATATCTATAAACTCACATTCAAGAGAAAATGAAACGATAAACGAAGTATAAGCCCTGAACTGGCTCCTTACCAACTGCAAAAGCGACACAGACAGCAGGCAGTACAAAGACAGATGCGCCATCTCCCTCAGTTAATCCTAAACTTTATTACAATAACACACAGGTATCTTCATCCGTTACTTCCCAGACTTCAAAGTGTTTGGAGATAAAGAAAAAAAAAGATGTCCTGGTACGAAATCCTCGTCAGGTCCATAAAAGTCCACTGTGTATTCAGAGGAAAAGCGCACTCGTAATCTTCGTCTTTCAGCGCGTGCGGTTTGTCTTCATTGAATGTCTTGATGAATGGATGCTGTTTTATACGCCTTGCCCCCCTGCACGTGACGTCAGCGGGGACATATGGCATAATATTGGCCTGATTAAATTGATCTGCTGCATGTGGCAGTGGTGTTGATGGAGTTAGAGTTGAAGTTAGCCTCACTGCTGCCTGTATCAGAACAGGGAATTTTAATTACAGTGATACATGCCAGATGGGCACAGTTCTCGAGTATGAAAACCTGACGAATCTTCCTTTATTTTGTGAGGCATTAAAAAGAAATTTAGCAAACAGCAAGTTTTACACTTATGTCGAATTTTAGAATTAGTTTATTATTCGTACGCCTTGAATATACGCACATAATTATGCATAGATTAATACGTTGCTGTAGACAGGCTATCTGTAGCCTATTAGATTTGGTTTTGTTTTGTCTTCAATGAGCCTCTATGGAAAATATTCCCAGCAG
>NW_015514080.1:0-534 GCF_001515645.1 Sinocyclocheilus grahami | reverse complement strand
TTTGTTTTGTCTTCAATGAGCCTCTATGGAAAATATTCCCAGCAGGTTGCCTACAACATGCTTACTAAAAATAAAAGTGAAACAAATAGATATGCTACTTATAATGCACCTTTACATCACCCACCTAAGCTGCTGATTTACCTTAGTAGCTATATGCTCTTACATGCATGCTTCAGAATGCGATTTTGTAATTGTTAGGCTATGATCATAAAGGAAGTTTGTTAAGTTTGTTTGAAAATAAAAACCATATAAGAGACCGTATAGCTAAATCTCTGCAACGATTTAGATGTAAAAAATGTTTTCACAGTGAAAAATTCGTTTCATTATTCATTTTTATATAGGCTAACCAATTAAATATAAACAATTAGGCCTATAACATGGGCGTTTTATTAAATCGTATGTTTTTTTCATTTAGTAAAAATTCCATGTACATGGTTTCACTTTTTTATGGTTCCTGAGTTGTATACTGTAGGCTACTTCTATCGCGCACACGTTTCTGTTTTTAATTATTTCCTCTGTCCCCTAAACACACAC
>NW_015514079.1:3767-6354 GCF_001515645.1 Sinocyclocheilus grahami | reverse complement strand
GCCTCATTCATTCATTATGTATGCGAATCACTGTGTGTAACTTGGTTGGTGAGTTTGAAAGGTCCTATAATTCACTACTGTTTTCTTATTCCGCTCTGACCTCTCTCCACTCCCTCTCTACCATCCTGCCACGTCTTATTAAAGTCATCTCAAAGACAAAATTGTCCCATTGTACTTTCTCAATACATGGTTGTAATCTTATCGTGCAGGATTCATCCGTCTACAAAGAATGGTTGTCTGGTAAGCTAAATATAATGACTTACTCTGCCTCTAAAAACCAAATTTACGGTTAACCAATAGCCAGACAGCTATTCAGGCACACTTTTAGGCTACTGTTGTAGGTAATGCAGCCTTTCTAAATAAAGTCAATGTGAACTGGCACCTGCAACTCCTTTAACCCATTCAAATTTGGGGTCAGTCAGATTTTTTTTTCTTTTTTCAAAGAAATTAATACTTTTATTTCAAAAGTGACAGTAAAGACAAAAAAAGTATCACAGTTTCCACACAAATACTAAGCAGCACAACTGTTTTCAACATATACTAATAAGAAATGTATACTGAGCAGCAAATCAGCATATTAGAATGATTTGAGTCATGAGTAATGATGCTGAAAACTCACAGGAACAAATAACATTTTAAAATTGAAAACAGTTATATTAAATTGTTGTAATAATATTTTACAATATTTCTACTTGGCCATTTTAACAGTATTTTTGATCAAATAAATTTAGCCTTTGGTGAGCATAAGACACTTTTTTCACAAACATTATGAAATCTTACTGACTCCAACCTTTTGAATGGTAGTGCATATAATCAAATGTATTTCTGAGTGAAACAGTATGTTCATTGTTCAAGCATTAGCACATTCACAAGAGAGAACTTGACCTTCATCCTCCACAACCTGGTCAAAACGCCTCCTTAGAAGTGGATCAGTCCTGTTTCACTCTGAAATATATAACATTACATAAGTAAAATGAACTATGAATGAATGACTTTAAGCTAGTACCAGACCAGATAGAAAGGTAGTGACCTTTTCACGATAAGTCCAGTCTGGTGTACTCAGTGTACCCAGTGTTCCTACAAAAAACAATAAAAAGTATAATTCAAATAATCAGATTATTAGATTAGAAATAGTCAGACTAGAGCTGTGTTTTAAGTCTACATGTGTGTTTAAGGTGTGTACCTGTGTGTGCTTGTAGTGGCAGGCTCCAAATCGGTCTGTTCACATGCTGAGTGGGTTTTGGATTATCTGTGTACTAATTAACGCCTGGGCCGAGGCGAGGAGAGAGGGTCTGTCTCAACCCCATGAAATGCACACATGCATGCACATGCAGGTACATGCAAAATTCACAGCACATTACACACTCCGGTCACTGATGAGTTCATGGCCAAACATATACACACTTGCTCTCAAGGTTGACATGAAGGTAAAGCCTTCTGAATGTGATTAACTAGATTTGTAAATTTTCTGAAGAAATTGAATGTTTTTACCAATGCAAAACATTGCTATTTGTTTGTTAGTATGTTGCTATGTGGTTGCTAGGGTGTTCTAGGTGCTTTAGGGAGTTTTTATTTATTTATTTATTTTTAAATCTACCTGTCAGGTAAAAATCCTTAGTCTGTTTAGAAAAATAATAAAAAAAACTTGAACCCCAAAAATTTCATTTTTCGGGCAAACAAAATTATTAATATTTTTGTGTAAAATATTTTTGGTTGCCCGAAATGCTGCATCATTGCCTGATATTGTGCTGCTTAGTGAGAAAAGGTACTAAGAAAAGCATTAGAAAAGGTGTTATTTTTCTAAACAATTAGACTATGAATACTTTTGGAAGACCAAAACGATTGATGTTCACTAAAAAACAAAGAGCCATTTTTCTCCTTATTGTGAAGAAAATTTTAATAATCAGAACCTTTTTCCACTAAAAAGAATGTTTTGTGCAATGGATTTAGTGTCTTTTTCCACTAAAATGGAATGTTTTTTTTTTGTGCAATGGTAAGGTTCCGTGGATGTTAAAGGGGTCATATGATGCTGCTAAAAAGAACATTATTTTGTGTATTTGGTGTAATGAAATGTGTTTATGCGGTTTAAGGTTCAAAAAACACATTGTTTTCCACATACTGTACATCATTGTTTCTCCTCTATGCCCCGCCTTTCTGAAACGCGTCAATTTTTACAAAGCTCATCGGTCTGAAAAAGCGAGGTGTGCTGTGATTGGCCAGCTATCCAGTGCGTTGTGATTGGCCGAATACCTCAAGCGTGAGACGGAAATGTTACGCCCCTCACCATACTGTCTGTCAGGCCGGAGCGATGATTCAAAAACATGAAAACCCATTATAAACGAGGCATTCGTTGCATCCAGTGGGGACATAATTATGGCTTGTAATGACTTATACTGTCTTTTTACGCGTTGCGTTGTATCGCGCTGGGTAAACATAAAACCATGTCTGCATTTGTGATCGGAGACTGACAAACAACAAGCCCTACTCTACACTGCCCAAAAAAATCGCTTTAAATATATAAAATATAAAAACTCTTTAAAAATAAAAAAACTTACTTACAGTCTTTGAGTCAGAACAGCCGGCATTG
>NW_015514079.1:3115-3756 GCF_001515645.1 Sinocyclocheilus grahami | reverse complement strand
CCAGGATCAGGAAACAGTCCTCCATAAAATGTGCTGCACACATCTGAATATTTGGGTTGAACTGTTCTGGAACGGTGTTGTAAATACAACTTAACCACTGATTTCTAGTCGTGTCCATTTTTGGAAGACCAAACAAAGTACTTTCGCTTTCACAACGAAACAGCGTCAAACACGGCGGCCTACAGTGAGCAGAGGCCGGGGCTAGCGTGAGGAACGGCCGGAGGGTTAGAGTGAGTAGAGGCAGGTGGGCTTGAGGAGCGTCCGGAAGGACATGTGACGACTCTGGGCTGGACTCCGCTTCGTTCACGGTGAAAGCCGATCCGGCGATCCACAGCACGAAGTTGATATATTTCCTCAGCGACCAGCACGGATCAGCTCTAGGCATGACGAAGCAGATATCGTCCTCTTTTGGAAGGCCAAACAAAGTAGTTTCGCTTTCACAACGAAGCACACAGCGTCTTTACAACATGGCGGCGGCGGCAACAACAAAACTACAGCGAGAATAAAAGTTACGCCTTCTTTCTTTGCGTGAACATTTGGGCGGCATTATGCAAATCTTCCCACATAGTGACGTAGACATGTGGATTTTGGATTTCACTTTAGACTTTGCAACTTTACAGATCTTCTTTATGCACCAAGAG
>NW_015514079.1:2433-3105 GCF_001515645.1 Sinocyclocheilus grahami | reverse complement strand
AATTGAAATCGCATCATATGACCCCTTTAAAGGTTCTTCATGGAACCATTGATGACAATAAAGAACCTTTATTTTTCTTCTCTAATGACGTGTCAGTGTCTATTTTGTGTGTTGACATCACACCTGACACAATATGTAAAACTTGTTTAAAATAACAAGAGGTGGCTTGCTGCTAATGAACTTTACTATAACATGAAATGTTCTACCAATTAACCCAAATATTCAGTTTTGGGTAAATTAAAACTTTTATTTAGGTTTTGATAAAAAATTCATTTGGTGCATCACTAATTTGAGGGCTTGCCATGCCCTAAAGCACAAACCATGCAGTAAGAGTTACGCACTGATGTTTAATACTCTTTAATAATCCTTAGTTAGCTTCACCAATGTACGAAACTCTGAAGTCCTTCACATTATCAAATAATCAACATAACTATCTGGGCGTTGTTAGAAACTGGGACATTTTATGGCTGGATCTAAACTACAAGAGATAGTACATCCCAAAGATAAGCAGTATCTTACGATCTGATCTCTAATTATCCTTTCATAACTAGCCCATTGATAACTCTCAGTTACGAGGTAACTCTTCTAGGCTATGAGAGGATACAAGCTATCCATTGCTATCTGAGTCTCTCGCACAGACCATGAGAAATAGGTTCGAAACGCGCCTGGAAG
>NW_015514079.1:0-768 GCF_001515645.1 Sinocyclocheilus grahami | reverse complement strand
CTGAATTATCTCTTCAGTGCTTCTTTTTCTTAGTAGCTTTTTCTTAGTGAAAACCTCCCAACAACAGGACAATCAGCTTCATTCAAATTAATATGACTGCTGGAAAAACTCTGTCATATTTTCATTTCTTTTCAATATTTAGCAGACTTATGGGACAATACATCATAAACTGGAATAATACAGGATGGAATAACTCTTGAAGAAGTTGTCACATTTTGGGCCTGGCCTTGTTGGTGTGGCGACGCCAGTGTGTGTTTTTGGGAGATGTTTAGTCATAAAGAAATAAATGTCAGCAGAGAATGATTGTCACGATGATGGACAGGGCCAAATTCAGACCTGGCTTCTCATGTCGGCAGCATTTGGGTCACAGTCGCCTGCGTTCATACAGACAGACTGCAAAGTGCTGGATGAAACCGCACGTGAGCCACAACATTCAGTCACACAAAACCAAAATACCAAGAGAGAAAATTCACTTGCTACTGACGTCAGTTTGTGCACAAACACGCACGTCTTTTAAGCGATAATTATCCCAGTGCCATGTTAGGCTTGGCAACCGGTCCTTCTTCACCATGATTTTGAGTTATCGCTTTGGAGAGTCTATATACGTGTGAGCGACAGAGAGAGACAAATGACAAACTGTTCATGCACTCTGACACTCGCGTCAATGGGGATGATTCACAACCTTTTGGAGTGAAAAAGCAGAACCGCTTTGAATTACACAACAGAGCCTGCACACACACACACACACACACACACACACACACACAC
>NW_015514078.1:6033-6348 GCF_001515645.1 Sinocyclocheilus grahami | reverse complement strand
GGAACTTGTGTGAGTATATGGAGAGGAGAGAGAGCGTGTATAACCTTATATGTAACTAAATAGAAATGACTTTGCACAAATGGTTAATCTAAGTCAGTAATGTACTACACTAAATTGAGTCATTTGCCAACTAGGTATGTTTTGTTTCGAGCTTGATCAATAGGTCATATAGGTCTAGGCTAGATTTTGAATGACATTTTCTCTGGCTCCATTAAAAAAAAAATCTTATGTATATGTATGTGTGTGTGTGTGTGTGTGTGTGAATGTATGTATGCATATACAGTGGGGCAAAAAAGTATTTAGTCAGCCACCAAT
>NW_015514078.1:2413-3103 GCF_001515645.1 Sinocyclocheilus grahami | reverse complement strand
TCTCTCCCAAATTAAAGTTTTACGCTTATAAGAGCTGTCTTTCAGATTATACACACACACACACACACACACCTTTTTCTCTCCGTTTTTATTGCAGCGTAGTTTGCCTTGTCACTCAGACTTACTGTATACAAAGACAACGCCTGCCAGGTCTCACTCTTTGCTCTTTGATGTGTCACCATGCAGAAAATGATGAGAGCACACACATGTACACTCCCAGATAAACTCACTCACCCACCTACTGTCACTCTCACAACTTGAAAAACAGAGGTTAATGCCGCCTGGATAATATTACACCCGAGTCACAAACAGGAATAGAAATCAAAAAGTATGTTCTTTATAACTTCTGTTAGTTTCATATACTGTACATGCTAGTGTTTTAGTGGATTGTTGTGGTGTGTGGTTTACATTGTGTGTGTGATTGAGAGAGATAGATCTCTCCCTGGGCTCATAGTGAGTGCAGATAGCTAGTGACAGAGCACTGCTGTTAAGTGCCAACACTTCTCTCAGGCAACTGAGAATCCGTGTTTCAGAGCTAACAAGGCGTAATACAACCTTCACACCTAGAGACAGAGAGAAAGAGGGATGGCCTCACACCTCTCAGCGGACTTGGATGTCCAGGAGTTGATGATTTTAGAATAGAGTTAATAAAGGTTACATATAGCCTAAGCTATAGCAGAGATTCAGTAG
>NW_015514078.1:976-1750 GCF_001515645.1 Sinocyclocheilus grahami | reverse complement strand
ACATGATTAAAGGCAAGTGAACAGTCAGTAAAAAAAAAAAGAAATTTTACACAATTTAAAAGAACAAATACACAATTTACAAGCATAGATAAACAGTAGTACAGAAATGAATTTAGATTAATCTTTGTTATAGCTGTTTTGTTGTTTGATTAACATTAGTGACATTCAGCAGCACTTATTTATAGGCTGCTGTCCCTTTAAAACCGACTGCACGGATCCAGTATAATGATACACATCTGATTTCTTTCTCAGCTGTTTACATTCATTTAAAACATAACCGACTGCTTTTACGAGAATGATCGTCGATACGGGTACTATTGACATAATTCTGTGTACGTGTCTGTTCAAACATGAGGAGGAGGAGATGCAAAAGACGAATCAACTCGGTGTTCGCGCGCCCACTCTTGGAAACGCGTCTCTGTGTGTGTGTGTGTGCGTGCTTTGCACATGTGCAGCAGAACTGAAGATATGCTGTGCGAGATGCGGCTTGTGCGTGTGCTTCAGGTGTGAGTCAGACAGCAAGACGAGACGGCAGAGTTGTTTTCTGCAACTTATTGCACTTAACTCTTTTTAACGTCAAGCAATTCTCTGCTATATGCGTCGAACTAAAACGTTGACCTTTTGCAACATTTTGATTGAAGTAGCCTATTATTAAAATGATTCAGATATCGCACGCCCATGCGATATGCATATTGCGATATTTACATTTGCGATATTTCGATATATCGTGCAGCCCTAATATATATATATATATATATGTATGTGTGTATATAT
>NW_015514078.1:0-924 GCF_001515645.1 Sinocyclocheilus grahami | reverse complement strand
TTTCACATTGAGCGATGGAGATTTACCGCTGATTACAGAACCGGCTTTACTGATAAGATGCGCGTTAAATATCACATGCGATTTATCGTGCAGCCCTAATATATATATATGGAATGTTAGATTGGTTGTATGTGTGGTCGATGGTCTTTGTTGTGAGGCGACAAACACATTTCGAGATGTGAAAATGTGGTAAGGTGAGAAATTAGGCTTATTGCTTATTTTCTCACAGTTTCAGCCCTACACTTTCCTTAAAATGATGTAGAGTACAGCACGTCAACGAAAAGAAAAAAAATGGGGAGAAAAAAAGTGGATGAATACAAGAACACATCCTGTATCAATAGATCCTTATTAGGTGAGCTAATTTTTCTATGCAAACATGATTCTAAAAAACATATTTTACCAATGTTATGTCCGATTTTTTTTTTTAAACCATCTAAAGTTAAAAGAAGTTCATGTTTAAAAAGTGCTTTTCTTTTGTGTACTGTGTATAGCTGTTTGTGAATGCAAAATCAAACCCCGAGTGAACTGCTCCTATGAGATAATTTTCTCTGAATACCACAGAGAATATGATTGGATGGTGCAGACCAATCGACCTACATTTTAAATAATTCTAATTTTTTGTAGGCAGTGACACTGATACAGAATCAATTCCCTTCACTTTTTCTGTGTAGTGTGTGTGCGTATGTGTGTGTGTGCGCGCGTTTTTGTGACAAATGAGGACATACATTTGTATAATGACAAGGGTATGACATAGGTATTACAAGGAGAAGGTGACTTTTCAGGACATTACCCCATGTCCCCACTTTTCAAAACAAATATAAATCACACAGAATGGAGTGTATTGAAAATCTGAAATAGCACAAAGTTTCCTGTTTTAGGTGTGTAGGGTTGGTGTAGGGCAATAGCACATACAGTTTGTACAGT
>NW_015514077.1:5729-6357 GCF_001515645.1 Sinocyclocheilus grahami | reverse complement strand
CGTAAATATATCAAAACGGAATTTTTGATTAGTAATATGCATTGCCAAGGACTTCATTTGGATAACTTTAAAAATTAGATTTAAAAATTTTTTTTGCACCCTCAGATTCCGGGTTTTGTGGACCACGGTCACGTATTAGTAACTTTCAACATCAGGACATTACATAATGTTTAGGTTTCTCCTCAGTCATGAGATCTCATCGCAGGTGCGAAGACGTGAATGTCAGAAGGGTGAGCGTAAACAACAGGAAGAATTACTCTGGAGAATATGGTGAGCCGAAGGAAAACACTCCTCGTTTAGGGATACACTATTAAAATAAGCCCTGATTTTGTGCAAACATTCCCACTTGTGTTGCGCGCAATCTCCTCTCCAGCCTTCGCGCTCCACAAACCAGCCTGACTGTCATGCAGCGGGGTGTCTGTCATCAGAAAGATGGCATCGACCTCTAAAGCAGATTACACACAGATCCCAGACGAGCGCGTTCTTACCGTTCTGAGATGATACATATGGGAGCATCGCGAGGAGCAGCGCGAGCATCCCGGTGGAGGACAGCATCGTGCGGGAGGATGGAGACGGGACACGGCGAGCAGGTGATGGACGCGGAGCGGCTTCAGACGCAGAGGATGGC
>NW_015514077.1:3744-5122 GCF_001515645.1 Sinocyclocheilus grahami | reverse complement strand
CTTTGGATAAAAGTGTCTACTAAATGACTAAATGTAAATGTAATGCCTAAAGGGAGACACTTTGAACTTCAATTTCCTGTGGGTTTTTTCTGCAATGCATTTAATATTATAGGCAAACTTCAAACAGCAATGAATATTCCAAAAACTCATTCACCATATATTTAATTGGGGGGTTATATTCAAATTGGGGTATGTTGTCCTATACAGTTTGTTTTTTTTAAAGCAAAATCGAATTGTTGGAATTTTGAACTTTTTGAATTTTCAGTAGGAACAAGCTGAATTTTGAAAATGAAAAATTAACGACACCAAAAAAATGCAAAAGGTAACCTACTACAAAAATATCTGTCGTTTTTGAAACAACTTAATAGAACATAATAGAACTTTTAAACAAATTCTATAAAATTGCAACTTTTAAAACGTATTAAAAAACATGGCAACTTGCCTCAAGCTGACTTGTAGCTACAACTCGTTGCTGACTTGTCCTGAAACCGTTCAAGTCTACTTTTTATACTATATAGTGACTCGTTTCAGTGTCATTGTGGTTTTGTTACCCAACAATTATTACAAAAATTTGATATTTGAATTTTAGTTTAAAGTACAGAATTGACAATAAATAAAATACATAAGAATTAAAAAAAAACTTCACTGAAAAATTACTTTAAAAACATTCACTCCAAAACTGCTAGTAAATTTTACAAAGAATTACAAAGAAACTGCAAGTGACACAATAAACTAAATGTGAAATTTTGAAGTAGAAAGACTTCTAAATATTTTTCCCGTAAAACATACAGAAAAAATCTTTATACACAACTTCAAAAAAAGAAAAGAAAAGTAGGCTACAGTGTTGATGTTTGAAACTAACAGAAGCACTGCTGAAGAAAACTTGAAACCTTTACTGAGATATAGCATTTGTGACAACTAGCCCCGATCTCCTTATACCATGAATGATTACCATTATGTACAATGCTCTTTACATGCTACTCCAAATCAAGCACTCCAAAAATGTTGATGGCAGTAAGCACAGTAATATCACGTTTTTTTTATGTCTCAGGGGCTCCTCAGGATATTTATCTAGGGCACTAGAGACTTTCTCCAAGAAAGTGCATGTTATCCACACAGCGTGGGCACAGTCTGTCAGGATTAACAGACATGAGCACAGCCATGACCTCTGTCTGCACCCCTCACATTCACACAGCGCTATCTGCTGGATCAACTTACAAATACACTTACTTTACTGTGCATGCATTATTTGTTGCTTCCTCTATAACTATTCAGTGTGATGAAACAAAGTATTGTGGCGTTAAATAAAACAGTGAAAATATTGTGATATCAAACATCTTTTATGATCTGCTTTTGATTATCAAATGTTCTGTTTAAT
>NW_015514077.1:2037-3734 GCF_001515645.1 Sinocyclocheilus grahami | reverse complement strand
AAAAAAAAAAGAACAACTTAAATGCATATTTGCAATACAAGTGAAAAGTTGACATTTTTCCTCTTTATTATTTAAAAATCGAAAGCAATTCAAATGCAAGCACACTTTCTTTTTGTTAAATGATGATTTAAGCAGAAAGTTTTAAGGTCATAAGGAGCATAAATTAAGTCCGTTTTGCTGAGTTAAAATTATTTGCTTGTTTATTATTGCTCTCGGTCCTCTAGCATGATTCAATATGACATAAAAATACTGTGGTATTAAATAAATACCACAGACATCAAATACATTTGTTTTATGATCCGCTTTTAATTATCAAGTTGATTAACTGTTGTACTTGCAATGAATATCTTAATGCATAAAAATGAACATGCCTACTCTTTGTTTATTATTTTTAAAGACATGTTCATGAGGCACATTCTGGGATGTTTTTAAACACTACTGAAGGAGGAACAGACATGCTGCACAAATCTGATGATGCTTTTGCTTCACTGTCCACTACCATCCAATAAAAAAAGAGGAAAGAAACTCATACATAGACTATTTATTTGTCTACTAAACTCATTTCAGACACCTTCAGGTTTTTAGTTTAGAGATATTAGATGTAAGGTTTTAGGGTCACAAGGAACTTGTTGCGTCCAAACTTTTGCCCGCTCGTGCTTGCATATCTAATGATGGTTTTAAAGAACGCTCCCAGGAGTAAAGGCCACCCTAAACAATGCTTACGAGTTTAGAAGGATTCTGATGACACAGCACGTTGAGATCTGCAGTCACGCTGATTTTCCCTCCACTTTACTCAAGCACGTCAATGAAAAAAACATTTAAATCGGAAGCCACACCTGCCGCCCGCCGCGAGCCAATGATCCGCAGCACGGAGCTGAGGAACGACACACCCACCTTTGCTCCGAGCCAATGGGAACGTAAAGGTCAGGAGGGGGAAAACTTGCCCCGGGATCAATTCGTCTCACATCAGTGACCTTCTGCAAATGTGTGGGAGGAATTTGGCCAGCTCTCCTCTGACTTTCAGGTGTTGTTAGTATGGGAAGTCGACAACAATGGCTCACGAGACTGAAGAATGAGCTGAGCAACAGTCCTCTGGTGTCCAACTTGGCCTTCGGCTTCATCCTGATGGGACTGGAGAAGCTGGTGGAGCTGGAGTTTGAGTGTCCGTGCAATCCGGCCTGGAACGGGCTGTTTTCCTCCGCATTCTTCATCATTCCCGCCGTCATGGCCTTTGCGCTCATGATGATCGTTCAGGGATGCAGGTGTGACACCTGGTGCAGGAGGACCGTGTCCCTGTCCAGCTTCGTTCCCGCCGTGGTCTGGCTGATCCTGCTCTTCCTGGACGGTCAGTATTTCGCCTGCGCGATGACAGACTGGCATGGCCGGTTCGTGATCGTGGACAAAGCCGCTCCGCAGAAATGGTGCGAACCCATTCAAGAGGAGAGCGTCACTCCTCAGGAACTCATGCTGCGCTCACAGCGATTGTTTGTGGAGTCTCAGGTGAGATCCGCTGCTCTTTTTGTGTCCTTGCGCATCAGTGGGCCTTTTAAAACACTGCAGATGAAGCCATGCATTTTTAGAGCTTCACAGATACAGTGATACATTTGTGGAATTTTGAGAACATACATAGAACTTTGATGCTATCAGTGTAAACATTTGTGACCCTGGAGCACAAAACCAGTCATAAGGGTCCATTT
>NW_015514077.1:0-943 GCF_001515645.1 Sinocyclocheilus grahami | reverse complement strand
TTGATCTGTTTCGGACTGGTCGTGTATGTGATCAGAGAAAGCTGCAAGCAGGAGCTGGAAACTCAAGATGCCAATGTAGCAGAGATGACGCTCTTCAGCTCCAGCTGATAGACACCCTTCCTCACCCGACTGCAGAAAACACTCTTTACAGTACAGTGTTCATGTGCTGCAGTGAGTAACACACAAGAATAACAGGTGCTAACAGGGACAGTTCACCCAAAAATGAAGATTCAGTCATCATTTACTCACCCTCAAGTTGTTCCAAGGACCAATTCTGAAGCCGGTGCTGGTCACTCTTTTCACTGCAACTGAATGAATGTGGACTGAAACTTTCTCCAAAACTGGTCTGAATGATTCATCCATGAATCAGATCTGATCACAAGCGTTAACAGAAGGGCAAAATTGTCAGTGAGTAATGATTTCAGTCGATTCCTCAAAGTTTGGACTACTTTTTTGGTGCTTCTGCGCCAATTTTAAAGCTTGAAATCATTCGTTCACTGTAATTGCATGGAAGACAACAAACAGCATAATTATCCTCAAGGCAGAAATAGTCATACAGCTTTAGATCGACAAGAGGGTGAGTCAATTATATCATAAAGGCTGATTTTGGGGGCAGAATTACACTTTATAGGATTATTTCAAGTGAAGTTAAACTCTATTGACAGCATTTGTGATCAGTTGACAGTCATTTGGACTCCTATACATTTACACTAAAGGGTGATCAAATCACTTACTAAACTTGTCTGTGTAATGTTATTTCAATGTTTCTCATGACCATGTAAAGCCAGTGAATGCTACAACTCATAGGATACTCATTTTCATACAGAAGAAATAATACAGCCTATGTATTTTAGAAAAATAGTTTTTTTAATATTGAAAAATTATGCCAATGAAGAAGTACTGTAATGCAAATATATATATATATATATATATATATATATAT